>NW_022196905.1:175208948-175216524 GCF_008632895.1 Mastomys coucha | reverse complement strand
GGGGGGGGGGGAGGGAGGCTATGATCTCATGTAGCCCAGGCTAGCCTCAAAATCACTATGTAGCTGTCTTAGTTTGGATTTTATTGCTGTGAAGAGACACTATGACCAAGGCAAGTCTTATAAAGGACAACGTTTAATTGGGGCTGGCTTACACTTTCAGAGGTCTAGTCCATTATCTTCAAGGTAGGATCATGGCAGCATCCAGGCAGACATGGGGCTGGAGGAGCTGAGTTCTACATCTTAATCTGGAGGCAGCAGCAGGAGACTGCCACATTGAACATAACTTGAGCATAGGAGACCTCCAAGGCCGCCCTCATAGTGACACTCTTCCTCCAACAAAGTCACACCTACTCCAATAAGGCCACACCTCCTAATAGTGCCCCTCCCTATGGGTGAAGCACTCACACACATGAGTCAATGGAGGGCATATCTATTCAAACCACCACAGTAACTAAGGAGAACTTTGACCTTATAATCCTCCTGCCTCAGCATCCAAAACCCTAGGACTACAGATACATGCTGCTATGCCTAGTCTATGCAATGCTGAGGATGAAACTTGAGATCTCATGCATCCTAGGCAGGTATACTAATATCTTAGCTACAGCCACAGGCATGATCCCTGAAGCTTGGTTTATGCCCCAGAAGCAAAGATGGGATTCCTGCTGTCTGTCTGAGCCCCTTATATGGAAGTGCAGTGACCATGTTTTTTCCTAAGTTTGTGCTACATTGTCAATACCACCCATTATCATTGGTGGTAGCAAAATCATTTCAAATAGACTGTTGTTTAGTCAAAGAATAAACAAAGAGCAAACAACTGCATAAGAATTGCAAATATTTGCCTCATTCTGGTCCAGTTTGGGAAGAGATGTTACTGGGCTTGAAACTTGTACAATGGATTTGCTGAAGGCATGCTTTTATGCTAGCATGAGTCTGAGCTTGCTCTTAACATGAGCAAAGCATGTGGGCTGCTATACAGACAGACGTGTCTATGCTAGCAAAGATATTCTTCTCCAGGCCCAATCTCAGAAGTTAGACATGCATGACCAAAGGACTTTGGTCTAGGTGAAAAGGATCTTGCTTGAAGATGTGAAAAGCTTACACAGCAGCCAGTGCCTGTAGCCTATAGATAGGAATGGCACTCAACTGCGCTGTACATTTCTAGTGAACTACCTTTGCCACTGCTCAGTCTATAGATTACTGAGACTAACCATTAACATGGTTTTCTCCCATCCAAGTGGCTCAGAGATTCAGAGCACTCACTGCTCTTCCAGAAGTCCTGAGTTCAATTCCCAGCAACCATATAGTGGCTCACAACCATCTGCAATGGGATCCAATGCCCTCTTCTGGTGCCTCTGAAAACAGCTAAGTGTACTCATATACATAAAATAAAATAAATGGTTTTCTCAAGGAGCCAGCTTTCTATTGTCAAGCTAGAAAATCAGTTCTATCATGTGGTAGAAACTGCTGTGTGGTGATCAGAACCCATGAGCTGACACTGCTCCAGACTTCCTTGCAGCTAGTGAAACATGTCTGATCCAGTCAGCACAAAAATGCTAGAAGTACTTTCCTTCCTGAGAGGGAAAGTCTCACTATAAATGCTCTACAGGTGTCCCTTTCTTGATTTTATCAATTATCTCTGAGGATCTAGAACATGACAGAAGCACAGATTTCAGTTTAAAAGAAAAAAGCCAGGGCTGGTGAGATGGCTCAGGGGGTAAGAGCACCGATTGCTCTTCTGAAGGTCATGAGTTCAAATCCCAGCAACCACGTGGTGGCTCGCAACCACCCGTAATGAGATCTGATGCCCTCTTCTGGTGCATCTGAAGATAGCTACAGTGTACTTATAATATTATAAATATTATATTTATTATAAGTACAGTGTACTTATAATAAATAAATAATAAATTAATCTTTAAGAAAAAAAAAGAAAAAAGAAAAAAGCCTAAGCCCCTGAGTGAGTATGTGGAACAGTGACCCACCAGGACCTCTCACATCAGACATTACAGGCAAATGTACATTGCTTGCACCTGTGTGTTAAGAGGGTAAGAAAGATTTGCTACAACTGCTGTCCCTTACTCCAGGGATGCTGCCCATGTTGCTTACGTACAAATTAAATGTTATATGGACACAGTCTGATTGAAAGAAGCTAGATTTACTTGGTACATCCTAGCTGCAAGGGAGTCGGGAATGTAGCCATCCTAGCTGCAAGGGAGTTGGGGAATGTAGCTTTTCTGGCATTATTTTCAGAAAGCAGTGTTCTGAACAATTACTAAACTGTAGAAAAATTAACAATCAAAGTGTTATCCTGACAGAAAGGAAGCTAATTCTAGAAATTAGAGCCCAAAAAGCCAGTAACTACAATTGACTTGCAAATTTCACAACTAGTCGTAGAAATGCAAAATTATGCTCACTTCCAAAACACCAAAACAGGTGAGCAGTATTTTACAACTACTGTATTATAAAATACAAGCAAGGTGATGGTAGGACACATCTTTGATCCCGGAGCTTGAGAGGCAGAGGCAGGTGGATCTCTGTGTGTTTGAAGCCAGCCTGGTCTACAGAGTGAGCTCCAAGACAGCCAGGGCTACATAGTGAGACCCTATCTCAAAAACAAAACAAAAGCCTTCAAGTTCTAATGTGGCAGTGATGTGGACAAAAAGTACCACTATATCACATTGGTGAAAGAAAAGAATTACTGCACTCATTTTGAAGAATAAAGCTGAACACCAAATAGTTAAAGATGCAGACTGAGCCTAAACCCAGCAAGTCTGTGTCTAGACATCTTAGTAACGGGGTACCTCACGCTGGCAGCTAAATATCCAGAAGTGACTCAAAGTGGTTTCACTCTCAGCCCATTGATCACAACTAGTCAAACCCGAGGCCTGACTACAGGACAATAGTCTTCCCTCACTCTACCTCAGAAGAGAGAGAAACATAACATTGTTTCTTACTAAAAACTAAAACTCTCTAGTACACTTTTTCAACGAACTTCAACGTTGAAAACTTTCTCATGTGACAGCCTCTGTAGGGATAATGTTTATACACACTGTGTGAAGATGTGCCTCTGTCCTTCCTTGCCTGCCTAAGGCACCCTCTGATTAGTTAAAATAAAATGCCTATGGCCTAATAACAAAAGGCAGGATAGTAAGGTGGGACATCCGGCAGAGAGAACAACTCTGGGAAATCGTGAGAGGGGGGATAGTTGCCACGGGGATGTGGAGGAAGCCGGACTTGTGAAACTGAGGAGAATTTAGATTAGTATAAACGGGATAATTAAATTATGAGCTAGTTGGGAACAAGCCTAGCTTAAGGCCTAGGTATTAGTTAATAAAAATAAACCTGCATGGGGTCAAGAACACCACAAGAAAAGCTACAGGGCTCACAGACACTGAACCACACGAACCAAAGAACATGCAGGGGCTAGACCTAGACACACACACACACACACACACACACACACACACACACACACACACACATTTGTAACAGATGTGCAGCTTGATCTTCATGTGGGTCATCTAACAAATGGAGTGGAGGCTGTCTCTGACTCTGCTGTCTGCCATTGGATCCCTTTCCCCTACCTGGACTGCCTGGTTGGGCCTCAGTGGGAGAAGAGGTGCTTAGTCCTGCTGGGACTAGTTGTCCCAGGGTGGGGTGGCCTTCCCCTTCTCCTCAGAGAAAGGGAGGGGTTAATGGGGGAAGAGGTTTGTAAGGGCAGGACTAGGAGAAGAGGAAGAAGTGGGGCTGTGACTACTAGGATGTAATGTGAATTTAAAAAACTATGAGAAAAAAAATAAAATTCGCAGTTACCACATGGGGAAAAAGCCTCTGTGTCATCATTATTTGGGAACTGGGGCGACATTAGAAAAGCCCTATGGTGACCAGCCTCACTGGAAGGCCTTCTCATAAAGCAAAGGTTTGTTGTCATCAAAGGCTACAAGAATGAACCTTTAGTAGGACAGAAGCCAGAGATGATGAAAAGGACAGTTTGTAGAGCTAAACTTAGAGAGGTAACAATTAAACTGAAGTAAAGTCAAAGTGATTCATTCCTTCCATGACATCCAGACTTGGACATCCAGGGTGACATCCTTCCACTTCTTATCCCTGATGTAAAACCATTTCTCAACAACTCTCGGTCAACAGGAATGTGCCTTGTCACTCAGTTACAGTGATCCACCCCAGGCCGACATCTTGATATCCTCGTGTTGGAAAGAAGCCAAAAGGCAAATGGTGATACAGCTGTAATCATCCAGAATGCCCAAAATGAGGCAGGCCTGCACTGTTCAATCCACATCGTCTCCTGGACAAGCAAAGAAGCTACTGATGGGTCTGGAGAGATCACTCACTGGTTAAGAAAACTTGTTCTTCCAGAGGACCTGGGTACAGTTCCCCACACCTATGTCATGGTTGCTCACAATGATCTAAAGGACCAGCTTCGGGGAATATGATGCCCTCTTCCGGCCTCTGCAGGCAGCTGCACAAATTGGTACATATAAACCCACGCAAGCACATACACATAAAATATTTGAGAAGAAGGAGCTACAGTGCCAAGTAAGATCATCTTTCAGATTGTATCCTCACGGAGCATCTAGCTTAATACCTGGCACTCATACAAGTGTTAAATGTTTGCTAACGGGATGTTTCAGTGACTGGGTCTGGATCATTTTATGCATACTGTTGCTATCTGGCCTGTAAATGAAATTCCAGGATAAACATGGAGCCAGTAAGTCACTACCCGGAGCTGAAGGGTGGTATACGTACAAGGAATTCTTGTCAGGATGCCAAGAGGAGGTGGAGGAGGAAGATGGGAAGAGTCCCAGCTGGCATGGCTCTGTGCATCCTTCTGCCAAAGGAAGTGAGGAGTCAGAGATGCATCTCCAAGCCAACTCGGTGAATTCAGAAGCTGGGAGATTTCACTCTGTCTCTCTGCATAAATAACAGAGGCATAGCACTCATTCTTTCCACTGTCCTGTTTTAACACCTTCCACAAGCTGGACAGAGAAGACAAGAGTTCTGATCAGCTCCTCTGGCCTACAGAGAGGAAGAAATTATTCTACTAAATAGTTATTAGGATCCAACCTACTTCCTTGCCTGCCTTAGAGATTGGAGGATAGACCAATGCAAAGATGGGAGTCATAAACCTCTCTTGTGAAGCACATTACACATTCCTGGGTTTACGTCAAAACATATCTTAATCTTTGAAGAAAGCCAGCCTTGAAAACCCATTTTTTTCCCCAACACTATAGAAGGATCACAGCACAGTAAATGGTTGTGTTAAGTGGTGTCTAACCTGGAAAAATGAAGTCTAGAAAGCAGAGTATTGACAGGAAAAAAAAAGAAAAGAAAAGAAAGAATCCCAGGGTTAAGTGAGCTCAACTCAGATGGCCCTTACTCAAAGTCTGAGGCTCCTTTTCCGCTGCCTTCTTCTTGCTCCCCACCTCACCTCACCCCTCAGACCTAGTAGTTTTCTACTTTTAGGTCCCCTTGCTTCTAGATTCTAGACTGTATACCTGTTCATTTTTCTTCAAAGAAAAATCAACTGAAAGTAATTCATTATTATTATAGTTAGCGCCTGTTCTGGTTTAAATCTAAACTGTCCCCCATGGCAGCGATTTGGGGCTTTGGGGAAATGGTGGCATCATACAGACTCTAAGCTCATACATGAAGTGATCTATGGATATGTTCATCAATCAATGGCTATATTGGGTCCTGGTGGGAATTTTGGAAAGCCTTGTAGTAGACACCATGTTCTTAGAGGCTTTAGCTTGTCCCCAGCCCCTTCTTTTCTGTTTTCCCGCCAACATGAAATAAATGGCTACCTCAGCCACAATCTGACCACCACGATTTCTCTGACTCACCTCAGAACCCTAAACACCAGAGCTTCTGGGGTCTCTGAAACCATCAGTCAAAATAAACCTTTCCTCCTTCAAGGATGCCAAGCCAATAAAACACAAACGCGGGAGAACACATCCACCTATTGCCAAATGCCAGGCGAGAGCTGCCCAGGTACCATCCCTTTCTTTGCCCGCCTTGCTACATGTGGAACATCGGCAGCCCTTTCTAACCCATCAGCTAGGGCACCAAGCTGATGGAGTATGAGAATTCACAAAGCCAAGAAAGTAAAAAGCTAGATAAATGCATTCAGTGATGGGACAACTAAAATGTTTTAGGTATACAAATAAAAAAGGAAAAAGATTTAAGCTAGATTTCTGTTTTCACTGTGCTTAGGCGCCCAGTTCATCCTTGTTAAGGAGAAGAGGAAATGCCTGTTGTTGAACACAAGCATGTGTGCAGTTAGAAAGCCCATGGCTCCCCACAGGGGCTTGGTGTCCTAAAATGAGTCTGTGTCTCTTGTGGCATCCACTGGAAAGATGGCGTGGTAGTGTCTGGATTGTTCTTTCTTAATGATCTTGAGGGTAGTAGCAGATGAAACAACACTGGCTAAAGTACACAATGATTGAAGTGAGGGACCTAGGGGCTAGAGTTCCTACTCCTCTTCCACAGGACCCAGGTTCAGTTCCCAGTACCCACATTAAGCAACTCACATCTGCCTGTAACTTCCATTCTAGGAGATCTAATGCCTTCTGACCTCCATGGGCACCTATATACACATGCTGTGCATAATAAACTCAACATAGATACACCACGAAAATAAATAAATACATAAATATTTGCTTTATTTTAAGACAGGTTTTCTCTGTGTAGCTCTGACTATCCTGGAAATTGCTCTATAGCGCAGCCTGGCCTTGAACTCACAGGGATCTTCCTGTTGCTAATTCCTGAGTGCTGGGATTAAAGGTGTGTACCTTCCAGACTATAAATATTTTTTAAAGAAAAGAAATTAGGGAATTATAAGGCAGACCTTTTTACCTATAGTTTTGCTGTCCATGTTTCAATTACCATGATTAACCACGATCTAAAAATGTTAAATGGAATTTTGTAGAAGTAAAGTTTATAAATTTTAAGTAACTTTCACTATTGCCCACATTGTTTTGTAGTGTTCTCTTTGCTAGTACATCCCGATGCCTAACTTATAAACATCCTACAAGCCTAGTGCACGTAAAGCAAAAGCTATTTTAAGCATTAACCAGAGAAAGCATTGGATTGTCCCCCATGGTTGAGGGAAGACTGTTGTGTTCTCTCTGCTTTTAAAAATATTATACGGGCCAGGGGGTGGTGGCACACATCTTTAACTTGCGAGGCAGAGGCAGGCGGATTTCTGAGTTCGAGGCTAGCCTGGTCTACAGAGTGAGTTCCAGGACAGCCAGGGCTACACAGAGAAAACCTGTCTGGAAAAAAACAAACAAAAAAAATTATAATTTCTCTAAATTGTTTGGGGCTTAATTTTGGTTTGTATGTAGTTTAGTTGTTTGTTTGTTATTTGAGTATTTTGAGACACAGTCTTGTCATTTGAAAGAAACCTCATTATTGAGGTCGTAGGTAGCCTGGAAGTCACTATATGGTTTAAGGCAATCCTCCTTCCTCTCTAGTGCTGGTTTTAAGATGTACATACCACACCGATTCAAGTCAACGTGTTTTAAGAGGAAAGAAAGTGCCGGGCGGTGGTGGCGCACGC
>NW_022196905.1:175201448-175203948 GCF_008632895.1 Mastomys coucha | reverse complement strand
ATAGCAATACTTAAGAAGGATTGAAGGATTGGCCTTATTGGCGTAGGTGTGGCCTTGTTGGAGGAAGTATGTCACTCTGAGTGGGCTTTAAGGTTTCTGAGGCACTAGCCAGGCCTACTATGTCCTTCTCTTCCTGCTAAGAGGATATAGCTCATAGCTCTCAGCTACCTCCCCAGCACCATGTCTGCCTGCATGCTGCCATGCTCCCTGCCATGGGGACAATGGGCTAGACCTCTGAAACGGTAAGCAAACCCCAATTAAATGCTTTTTTTTATAAGAGTTACCATGGTCATGTTGTCTCTTCACAGTGACAGAACAGGGTCTAAGACACTACAGTCTAAGAAATCGATATATATGTTGAATTTCTACACACTAGTAATGAACAATCTGAAAGGAAGTTAAAACAACTCCTTTTCAAAATGGTATCAAAACCAGTAAAGTACCTAAGAATAAATTTTTCCAAAGAAGGCAAAGATGTATACATCAAAACTGATCAAGCATGCTGAAAATTCTAAAGAAAGCCAAATAAATAAATAAATAAATGCCCTGTCATAAACTGGTGCCTTACTGGTGCTCCCCCAAATATCTAAAGATGTAATCCAAACCCTATCAAAATCCAAGTGCCTTTTGTAAGGGACGAGCTGAGTGGGCATTTTGAAGGCTCCAGAGCAGCCAAAAGCATTGGAAAAGAAGACAGAAGTGGGGAATGTCACCACTTAGCACAAAGCCACAGTAACCGATGCCGGATAACACTGCATAAAGACAGATCTCGTCAGGGTGGAGAAATGGCTCAGTGGTTAGGAGTGCTTGCTGTATATCCATAAGGACATGAATTCAAATCCCAGCACCCACATACCAAGACAGGCATATATACTCACTGTACCTATAGCCTCACTGGTAAAGAAGTGGGGACAGAGATAGAGGGTCCCAGGACCTCCTGGCTGCCAGCCTAGCCAAAAACCTAAAGGTTCAGAGAAAACCAGCCTCAGAGAAACAAAGCAAAAAGTGCTACAGCATGGTTCTCAACCTTCCTAATGCTGTGGCTGTTTAGTCTAATTCCTCATATTGTGGTGACCCCCAACCATACACTTATTTTCATTGTTACTTCATTGTTCTACTTTTGCTACAACTATGAATCATAATGTAGATATCTGACATGCAGGGTATCTAATACGCAATATTAAAAAACATGAACTGGCACATTCCCACACTTGAGTCGGGCAACTCTCTGCCCCAGTGGTCTGGCCGGCCTTCCACTGGCAGGCAATGGCAGACCTGTTTTTATCTCGTGGAGACTCTTTGACTCAGAACTCCAAAATCTCTCCACCCAGCTCACTACCATGCCAGCCCCACGCTTCAAATCCCCCATGGCCTTTGTGGTGCTCATCAGGCAAACCCATGCTTTGCCGCCATACCCAAATAAGCAAATGCAACACAAACTTAGTTCAGAAACAATGACAATTCAATCGCTGGGCACAACAACTAAAATCCTAACTTGCAAGCCTTTTTAAATCTAAATCATCCGGTGGCAAATCCTGACAGATCTGCCATTGAAACAAGGAGACACTATCCCCGTCCAAAAAAAAAAAATCTAACTCTCTCCAGCTTCCCCTCTTCCTCTCCTCAACCCGGAAGTCCTGCCTACTCGCCCAATGATTGGCTCCTTTATTCATTAGTTGAGTCCTGGCAGCAGGCAAGGCAATGGAGAAGTTTTTCTCAGTGGTTCACATGAACCACTTGGGTCACAAGATGTCACCTGAGTATGACTCACTCCTTGTCCGCAGCCCCTCCCAGGAGAGCGGAATTAGCATCGACATACAAACCAAACAGCAGAAGGTCCATCCACAACATAACACTGTCAAAGGGTCGTTTGACACCCCCACCCCCAAAGAGTCAGGGCTGTGTTAGACGAAGATACTCAACACCCTCCTCGGTCCCCTGTGCTTTCTCATACATATTAATTAATATGTACATGCAAAGCACACACACAAAGAAGTTAGATCCACATCACTGAAACATAATTGAATATTCAGAAGTTATTTCCTTAGACTGGTTATCAAGTGGCCTTGCTGAATGCTACCCCTAAATGAATGTGTTGATCGGGTCGCCCCGTTCTCTTTCCTTTATAAATTTGCAAAGCTACTGTTTGCTTGTTGTGCTACTGAGAAAGAATTTGCAAGAAAGGCATACCTGATTGTCATCCAAAAGTTCTGACAAGTTTGACTTCTCCCCCTCCCTGTCCTTTGAGTCAACAATTAGCCACTCTATCAATGGGGGAGACAAGGTTCAAGGCTCATATGAAGTGCTGCAGTACATAGTTAAGCCTTGACAGGCCCACGCTCAGGCTCCTCTCATAACCAGTTTAAGTGCCACTAATTTTCTAATTCACCTTAATCATAAGCCTGAGTAGGAGAGATTACCTAATTGACAACCTCCAAGGGAGGGTGAATTCAAAAAAAGAGTCCGTCGGGATCTGAGGCTCACTCGTAAGAGGGCTCAC
>NW_022196905.1:175183948-175196448 GCF_008632895.1 Mastomys coucha | reverse complement strand
TAAATGTCTCATATTGCCTAAGACAAGGTGAGGTGTTTTGTTTTGTTTTGTTTTGTTTTGTTTTTTGTATTTTCGAGACAGGGTTTCTCTGTGTAGCCCTGGCTGTCCTGGAACTCACTCTATAAACCAGGCTGGCCTCAAACTCAGAAATCCTCCTGACTCTGCCTCCCAAGTGCTGGGATTAAAGGCATGCGCCACCACTGCCCGGCGACAAGGTGAGTTATTTCTCCTATGTTCCTCTCAACAGGAGCAAAAAGCTTCTCCTCTTCGGGGCCTCCTGACCAGACTGATTCTCCCCAAGTTGTGATGGAGACCACAGGGCCCTGAGAACTGTTTAGGTAGTGGGCTATAGAGCAACCTCTGTCATTTTAATTAATGTATGCCCTCTAGATTATAATTTATTCTTCCCAGATATCTGATTACATTGGCGCTAAACTAACTGCAGCTTGACAGCTAGAAAATAGACAACTGCATCCTCACTCCAAGGTAATCCACCACCACATTAGCTCATTAGTCAATTCATTAACTAGCTAAGACTACTGGATCTCTTATCAAAAAAACAGACAGATTTGCCTTGCTCACAGGCTTCATGATAAAGGATACACACGTTCAGATGTAAGCTTTCACAGATGTAACCTTCTACTACTTCCTTATCTAAACTCAGTTTCCGGTGACTAAATGTTTTATATTTCTTCCCCTTACTATGCCACTATTATATTGAGACTTCAAAAGTTCAAAATCCTAACACTTATCAATAGAAGACGTATACATCAGCCTAACCCTAATAAAACATTGCACTACACAATCCACTTTTATAATCACAAATTCAGATTTTAAGTTTTCTTTGGTTGTCTTCTAATTATAGACTTAAAATGTTTCTCAAGCAAAATCTACACCATCAGCTATCATAGTTACAAATTTGAGTTTCTTTTGGTTGTCCTTTTTTGTTTCTGTTGTTGTTTGTTTTGTCAAGACAGGGTTTCTCTGTGTTCTGGCTGTCCTGGAACTCACTCTCTGTAGACCAGGCTGGCCTCAAACTCAGAAATCCGCCTGCCTCTGCCTCCCAAGTGCTGGGATTAAAGGTGTGTCCCATCAGTTCCCCGCATTTTTTAAGATTTATTTTATGTTTATGAGTACACACTGTACCTGCACTGATATTTGTGAGCCTTTAACTGGTTGTTGGGAATTGACTTTTAGGACCTCTGCTTGCTCCAGTTGGCCCCACTCGTTCTGGCCAACCCTGCTCTCTCCAGTAGACCCAGCTCGCTCAGTCCCTGCTTGTTCCAGCCCAAAGATTTATTATTATAAATAAGTACACTGTAGCTGTCTTCAGACACACCAGAAGAGGGTGTCAGATCTCATTGTGTTGTGGATGGTTGTGAACCACCATGTGGTTGCTGGGATTTGAACTCAGGACCTTTAGAAGAGCAGTCAGTGCTCTTAAAGGTGTGGTGGCATATACCTTTAATCTGGGCTACACCTTCTGCTGGAGACCTACATAAGGACATTGGAAGAAGGAAGGCTCCCTCTGTCTTCTTCCTCTGCTTGCCTTGTGGGGCTGAGCAACTGCTAGATCCTTGGACTTCCACTCACAGCTGCTGCTGACCATTGTTAGGAGTTGGACTACAGACTGTAAGTCATCAACAAAGTTCTTTACTATATAGAGACTACCCATAAGTTCTGTGACTCTAGAGAACCTTGACTAATACAGAAGTTGATTGCTGAGCCATCTTACCAGCCCTCTTTGGTTGTCTTTTAACAATAGACTTAAGGTGTCTCTCATGCTAAACTATCTGATCAACTATTATATTCACGAGGTCATCAAAATTTTTTAGCTTCCATTGATTATTTGTCAAATATAAACAGTAAATCTTCTCATTTTACTAAACTAATATACATTCAGTCTTCTAGACAAAGGGAAAAGCTCCTCTTTCTGCTCTTCTGCTCCTCTTGCTCCTCTTGTTCCTCTGCTCCACAAAAGGTTTTTATCTTTCCTAAGTCCAACTCAAAGACTGTTAACAAATCTATCTCCTTCGGAAACTTATAAGCTCCAGGAAGTACGCTCAGATCCACCTCTCATGGGCCAAATAGACACCTTCCAGCTAAGTATACCTGCAAATCAATAACCTTTAAGTTACCTATCTTAGTTAGGGTTTCTATTCCTGCACAAACATCATGACCAAGAAGCAAGTTAGGGAGGAAAGGGTTTATTCAACTTACACTTCCATATTGCTGTTCATCACCAGAGGAAGTCAGGACTGGAACTCAAGCAGATCAGGAAGCAGGAGCTGATGTAGAGGCCACGGAGGAATGTTCTTTACTGGTTTGCTTCCCCTGGCTTGCTCAGCTTGCTTTCTTATAGAACCCAAGACTCCCAGCCCAGGGATGGTACCACCCTCAATGGACCCTCCCACCCTTGATCACTAATTGAGAAAATGTCTTACAGCTGGATCTCATGGAGGCCTTTCTTCAAGGGAGGCTCCTTTGTGATAAGTCCAGCTTGTGTCAAGTTGACACACAAAAGCAGCCTGCACACTACCTGTTACCTATTCCAGAGGGTGGGATTCCTCACCGGTTCCCTGGTTTTGGGACTCCCCTCACTCCAACCACCAAGACCTAATGGTTTCAAACATACACCTAAGAAAAAGTTTTCCTCCCAAACCTACTTTATTCTCTACCTCTAATATACATGTGTGTTTCAGCATCTTGCCAAGCCCAGGCATTTACTCAAAATCTACATCCGGGACAGCTCCAGAGAAGCAACCTACAGACGCTCCAGCCCACTCTCACAGACACAGGCGCTCCAGCCCACTCTCACAGACACGGACGCTCCAGCCCACTCTCACAGACATGGACGCTCCAGCCCACTCTCACAGACACGGACGCTCCAGCCCACTCTCACAGACACAGATGCTCCAGCCCACTCTCACAGACACGGGCGCTCCAGCCCACTCTCACAGACACGGGCGCCTCTACTGGGCCTGCCCCTTCCTATGCCCAGAGCTCCACAGACCCTGAACAGCAAGGAAACAGCCAACTCTCCTAAGACTGGACCAGCATCCCCATCCCCAGTTTCTTAAGTTTCCTAGAGACATATCCCCCAAAGTCAGCAGGAAGCAACTAAAGATCATGATGACCCTATTCTTGCTTAACCATTACCTCTTTCTAGCTTCTCATTTTTTAATTAAACCAAAATGGAGGAATGTCAGCATTCCTTCTAGGCTCTACCCAGCAGTTACCTAGCAACAGCCAGGTAGGCCCAGCTTGCTATAAAAGGGACTGTTTGGTCTCCCTTCACTCTGACTCTCAGACCCTTTCTCCCTCTCTCTCCTTCCCCCTTCCCCTCTTCTCCACATGTTCCAGCCAGCCTCTTCCTATCTCTCTCTATGTATCTATCTATCTCTATCTCTTTCTCTCTTTATCTGTGTGTGTGTCTGTGTGTGTCCTTCTCTGTCCCTTCTCTTTCTCTGCCTCTACTCCCTTCTCAACTCTCCTTCCAATGCCCCCCAACTAAACTCTACTCTATACTATACCCATCATATAGCTGGTACCTCATGGAGAGGGGGATGCCTCAACATGGACCTGTAGAGGTACCCCTACTCACTGCACCATACCACACTGTATAAAACATATCCTTGGTTTTATAATACACATTAACAAGTATAGCAGATTGCCATTAGGAGTCACTCACTATATTGCTGTTTCATTACTAGAACAAAAGGATTTGGTTTTCCCCTAGGTCCAGGTCTATCTAGTCTCAGGTCTTACCAGAGACGCCAATGTGGTCATAAAACAGGTTTTTGTATTTCTTCTGGATGTATGACATTAGTCTCAGCATCCAAAATGGATTCTGTCCACCCAAAATTTAGGGGTCTGCTGCCTCTGCAGAGAACATAAAATCACATGTTTAAAACAAGCAATTTACTGTTGGGTGTATAACTCCAGCTCTAAGGACCACACACTAAGCAATATTAGCAATCTGTTTATGGTTTCGAAGAACCACAGAAGTCATAACTACAATCCACGCCATCCTCTTGTCTACCTAAACAGAATATATAGTCAGCTATTGTGTAAAAGGCAAATGAGACGTGGTTAGTTGGCCACTCATTCATTTAGGATGTATGTACTGAATGCCTACCGTGAGACAAAATCATTTGAGTGATGTGAATACCGAACAATACAGACAAAACAAACAATAAAACACTATGGCCTTACGCATCTTATATGCCAGTGCAATGAAGTGGGAAAATCAAGAACAGTGAGTTATATAATGTAAAGATGTAGTGGTATAAGGAAAAATGCAATAGGGTGAGAAAGACCTAAGGTGTAAGTAGAGAGCTGTAATTCCTAATAGAACATGATTTTTCTCATTCTTTTACAACCTTCTGCATGTAAACAATGCATCTTTATCATATGCTCATAACTCCGCCACCCACTCCTTCTGCGTGGCTCCTTTCTACTCCCTAAAGATCCTCCCATATCACCCCCACTTCCTCTAGGAGCCTGCAGACTCTCTCCCACACACCCCACGCCCTCCCAACCATTGAGTGCTATAAGTGCTGCCCGCCAGGATGCTGACTGGTCTTGTTGACTTGATCCTGTGCCGGTAACCATAGTTACCATGAGTTCAAGAGTACAGAAGCCGTGTGCACCCCAAAAGCAGCACTTCTTGTCACTCCTCCCCATCCTCCAGCTCAGACTTTCTGCTCCTCCTCCCTGAGGTTCCATGAGCTTTGGAGGAGTGATTAACCAAAGATGTTCCATTTAGCCCTAAGCACTTAGTGTGAGCCACCGGGTGGCCAAGCTGAGGAGACATGGGAAGGCTTGTGCTGCAGCTTAGCACAACCTGACCTAACTCATGCAAGTTGTCTGTCAGAGAACACAGCACTGAAGTGATCAGTGACAGCTTAAACAGTAACAGAATAGTTGAGAAAGCCTCCAAATCCAGATGACGCTGATATTTGGAAAAGAGTCAGGTACCAATGACTGAAAATATAAAACCAGGGACCAGGGAGACGGCTCAGTCAATAAAGTGTTTATTTCACAGCATGAGAACCCGAGTCTAGATCCCCAGAGCCTCGTAAAAGTCAAACACAAGTGCACCCACCTTTAATCCCAGTGCTGGGGAGGCAGAGATAGGAGAAACCCCAGACTTTACTGGCCCCAGCTTACCTAGCCAAATAGTTAAGTCCCAGATTCAGTGAGAGACCCTATCTCAAAAATTAAAGTAGAAATCAATTGACAATAGTACTCAGTGTCAGAATCTGGCCTAAAGTGTCAACATCTAGCCTAAAGAAAGCAGGCACACACCACAAACACAGGTGAACACACACAGGCGCACACTCAGAGCAGATAATAGTAGACCTATTAACATGTCAAAGAACTTTTCATGTAAAAAGTAACTTTAGAAGAAATACCTTATCTCTCAGAACAGTCTGCAAAAAATTATCTACCTAGTAGGTCTACAGCAGTATAACCTGATATATATTAAAAGTTTAAGAGGTAAATAAATAAATGTAGTTAAAGGGATTGCACTGTCCTGAAGCAGGAAGCACGCCTACTTTGCATAATGGACCATTGCTGCCCTCTAGTGGCACAAAAAACCCATGAGCTTAGAAACCAGCTTGCCAGCCAATGTCTCAAAGAAATTGCCCGATTTCGAATGTGGGTTTTCTTTCTACCACCAGTTGCTTTATCACAACTTTTTCTTGAGATGTGTTATTTTCCTTTGACATGTATGAGTGTTTTACTTGCGTGTGTGTCTGTGTACCACATGCGTGTCTGATGCCCACGGGAGTCAGAAGATGCCATTGGATCCCCTGAAACTGGAGTTGCAGATTGTTGTAAGACACCATATAGGTGTTGGGAACCGAATCCAGGTCTTCTACAGGAACAGAAAGTGCCCTTAACAGCTGAGCCATCTCTTTAGCACTCCACCACAACTTTTGATGGGTGGTATTATGAACAATTCTATAACATGAAAAACACCACACAAACTTAGCTCAAAAACAATGGTAACTCAATCTCTGGGCACAACAACTAGAGTTCTAATCTTATAGTCTTATAAATGATTCCTCTGGTGGTGAATCCTGACGGATCTGACATACCAGGAAACTACATCTTACCCTTATGCTAGCCCTGTTCCGACAGTCCCGTCTACTTGCCCAGTGATTGCTCCTTTATTCAATAGGGGATTGGTTTACCAGAAGTCACCTGAGTACATCACTCACTCCTTGTCTGCAGCCCCCTCCCAGGAGAGCGGAATTAGCATCAACATACAAACAGCACCAACCCTATGCACAACAAAATGGTGGTGCAGAAGTATAAGCTAAGCAAGCCCTCTACTCCCCAAGTCGCTTTTGGTGATGTAACCCTAACCATGACACCATCCTTCCCTTTCTTCTGTAAAAGTTATCTCTATATCCCAAAGGTACCATTCATGAATCCAAGAGATTTCTGGGAAAAATAGGTGCATTTTCTTCTGCTAGCCAGTCGGATATCCTAGAGAACGCCCTTCCTCCCTCTTAGCAACCTTTGATCTTACAGACTGTAAGCCAAGGTGTTCCTGAAGCCACTTATCTAAAGCCCTGTTACGGGTTTCCTCAAAGGGAGTGGCCACCTACTCACCCTATATTTAGTCCCTGAAGAGTCATGAAGGCAATCTTACCGAGACAAAGATAGACTTCATAGTGACTCGGTTTACCCACCCATTCAGAAAATGGAAGACCATGTCCAGATGGCAGGTCTTCTGTCAGCCATATTCAGAGTCCACATTTCAGCATGGATCTCAATATTCTACAAACCTGAGCCCACACATACACTAAAGATATAAACTGCACTCATCTGACTGTCCTCACTAAGCTGGCTCCCAGGCTGTTCCAATTTACAGCTCAATGCCCTCTACAGCCATCCCTCTCCTTCCTTCCTCAACTCTAACAGCAAGGTCATTGTCACACACACACCACCACCACCACCACCACCACCACCATCTCAGCTCTTTACTCCCAAGAGAACCCCCGACAGTCTCCAGTCTGCTCCTCTCTGCCACCCACGCCTCTGGCTACTCCCTTTTCCTTATTTACAATGAACCTGTTCCATCCAGGGCCTTCGAATCGTTTAGTCCATGCTCCACCACAGAAATGCTAGCATCTGCCTCTCATTTACTCTAGGAATCATCACATCCAACTTTAAGAAAGCGTTTTAGTGTTTGTTATGTACCCCACGTTCGGAACAGACCGCTGAATCTCAGCCCTCAGGGGAATATATGAAAAGCTCCTTCACCATCTCTCACCCAGCCACTTCCAAATGAACTAACTGCTCAAACACACTTGCTAGGTGCTGTGATTCCTTTGTCGTGGGATTGATTCGCTCCTAGGGCAAGGGCTGCTTCCTTGTGTAAGATTGCGATCCTGAATCTACTTGGCTGGAGGCAGAGTCTTGAGAAGTAGCGCTGTCTTGCATGGTATCAACTTCCGGTGAGGTTGCCGGTGGCCTTTAGGCAAAGGCAAGCTGATCCCTTCAACCAAGAGCTGGGGCAGTGGAGTGCCTGCTATGGCAGCAGGAAAGATGTGAGAAAACGTTGCTGTTCCAAGAGCCCTAATTCAGGTAAGCAGCCCCTCTCTCTAAGGCCATCCCAACCTCCCTTTACTTCTAAAGAAGTTGTGACAAAAGCAAATCTGCAGAGGGGAGTGGATGTGGGAGGGGACGTTTCCGGGACAACTTGGAGGGCTGGCCAAGGTGTTAACATTTCTTCTAGGCTCCGCCCAACAATTACTTAGGCATGACTTGATATACAAGAGACTGTTTGACCTCTTCCTCCCTCTTATTCTTTTCTCTCTCTGACTCTTCTTTCTTTGACCCCTTCCCCCCCCCCTTCTCTGCCTCTACTCCCTTCTCAACTCCCCTTCCCATACCCCCAAATAAACTCTATGGCTGGTGCCTCGGTGGGGAGGGATGCTTTAGCATGGGTTGGCTGAGGTACCCACTCCCACTTCACCATACCGGGCTCTACAAAACATTGGCTTTATGAAACATACCACATGGTGTCCCTCTAAGGAATATGTCACGCCTGTCACACCATATGACAGGCCTAGTATAAGGGTTTATTTTGGGAAAAGGGAGTATGTGGGGGGGGGGGGGCTGGAAAGAGTTAGAGGCAGAGAAAATAGGAGGCAGAGGAGGACAAAACAAGAGGAAGAGAGAAAGAGTCTTCAAAGAGACGGGCCGGGAACACATGGTGACAGAGAAAAGGAGAGACTGAAGAAGAGAGAGCTGGGGTAGCTCCTCTTAAACACCTTGCTCATACTCTGTGCCAGGTGATGCCATAAGCAAGCTGTTGCTAGGTCGCTGTTGGGCAGAGTCTAACAGAACTGTCTGGAAGCCAACAGCTGGGAAGGGAAAAATGTGACGCAATGCTATGCCAAGTGTTACAGCACTGACTGTTGCTTCCTGGAGAGAGACAAGGACACTGAAGTGTGCTAGTGATGAGTCATAGGTACATGTGTGTAGACATGTCGAAAGAGTTGCCAGAAGTTATACTATGTAGTCACTCCTGACAAGAGCATTTGTTTCTCACTGGGTCACTCGTCATTCATAGACATGATTCACTGCACAGTATCTCCCATTGACACAGCTACAGCACGTCCTGAACTTTTGAGTTGCACCATTTGGTGCTACTCAGCAAGCCAAATTTTTCAGATGTGACAAGAGTCTTTTGTGTTTTATTCACATTCTCACACTGGACAGGCGACCTGATGTCCAAGAGGAAAAAAGGACTGGTAGGAACTGACAGAGCAAGATGATGCAGAGATTCTTCCATTTGTACCAAGAATACTTCAGTTTTAACTAGAATTGGAACTCCTTGATGGAGAATCCTATGGAAAATTAACAAACTCTAGGAATCCAAGATCAAAAATGCCCCAGCTAACAGCTTTTGTTAAACTGCCTGCATGTACAAACCTCCCCCTATACCTGCTCATCTTGGTTTCTGTTAAGCTGCTAGCTTGCACAAAACCTACCCCTGCCACTACAGAGTGAGATACCGGGATGTGTTTTGGTTTTTTGTTTTATTTTTAAAACCCTTAGTCTAAATGCTCAGGGCTATACCTGGGTCCCCAAATACCTGAGTGTAGTCCCAGTTGGTTAGAATAAAGGCTTTCAGTTGGCTATAAACTGTGTCTGAGTAGTCATCTCTGGTGGGCTACCCATAACAAGACAATATGAGAAGATGGAATTTAAATAGTGGATTCAGAAGATCTAGCACCCAAGGAAGCAAAGTTCCCAATAAGAAACATTGTCACATAAATGAAAACCTGGTATTGTCCTCTGGCCAATCTGAGCTTTTAGTGCTACTGAGCAAACAGGTCTAAAGGGGGTTTGTGGCACTGGCCTGAATAACTCATCCTTACTACCCTGGGGAAATGTAGCTGCTTCTACTCAGTCAGAACAAAGGAGACTGCATCTCCTTGAATAATCTTTCAAGTCTATGGTATAACCAACCTATTATTTGCTCTCTTCTATTACAGGAGTCCTGGTGGTTTTCCCTGAGTTCAAGGCCAGCCTGGTCTACAGAGAGAGATACAGGACAGCCAGGGTTACTCTGAGAAACCCTGCCTTAGAGATAAAAAAAAAAATTATTCAGCCTTGACTGTGCCATCTATTTCTTTCTGCAATCCTACTTGATATTTCAGATACCAGAGACATAGCCTTGAACAAAATAGAAAAAAAAAATCCTCTTTTCATAAGAAAATTGAATGAGAAGCACCAAAATCAATCATGGAAAAATAAGAAGAGATAGGAACTATATGAAAAGGTGATAGATAACCATTGTAAGAGACCTTACTAAATGTAACACTCTGATACTATATTCTGTGTCAGATACTATCTCAGTTAGGGTTTTACTGCTGTGAACAGACACCATAACCAAGGCAACTCTTATAAGGAGAACATTTAATTGTGTCTGGCTTACAAGTTCAGAGATTCAGTCCATTATCAAGGTGGGAATATAGCAGCATCCAGGCAGGCATGGTGCAGGAGGAGCTGAGAGTGCTACACCTTCATCTGAAGGCTGCTAGAAGATTGGCTTCCAGGCAGCTGTAGGAACTCACCTCCAAGGGGTCTTCAGAGAGTCAAGGGTGGTCGTAAATCCCGCAGATGAGCCCCCAAATGAAAGACCCCCAGAACTGGAGAGATCTTTACTCAAGTCTCGGGACAACGCGACCACCCAATGACTCACGAGAGACCGAACTTGCTGCAATCACATGAGGTTTATTGGGGATATTTCTGGCTGGCTACAGTGGCCCTTCAAGTCCTTTTCGGTAAAGGTTATACACCATACATTTGTATTAAATGCCCTCATTTTAAATTCTAAGATTCTCCAGCCTTTCACCGCTACTATGAGGGTCTTAAAGCCCACACCCACAATGACACACTACTCTACAGGGCCACACCTACTCCAACAGGGCCACACCTACTCCAACAGGGCCACACCTTCTAATAGTGCCACTCCCTGGGCCAAGCATATACAAACCATCACAGATAGCTACCGAAGCTTCTCTTACTGTCGACCCATGGAAATTAGCAGCTTTGGGGTTAATAAATACACTAGGGTAGCACTCTGTAGACAACAAGCTGCCTCCAAAGTCCTACCAAGTGTTGTGCCTTTTCTTTTTAGAATGGGTGGCATGCAGAACAGCCCTGTCCTGTCTGCCCAGGAAGCAACAGTCAGCACTGTAATGTGTTGCAAAGCATTGCATCACCTCTCCCCTCCCAGCTGTTTTATCTCATCTGGTCTGCCAACCTTCCTGTCTTCGTGCTACAACTTTACCTCTAGAGGTGAAGGGTGGTTAGGATGGCCTTAGAGAATGGGCTTGTTCATATCCTCTGCAGTGGAGGGATAGTTCCACATACTCCAGACCACTGGATCCCTAGAAATCCCACTAAGTATTTTTTTTGTCTTATTTCTTTCTCACCCTCTAGCATTGTTTCCCTGGGGCAGTCAGCTTGATATCATCCTTATCTCGGACTGGTGGGAAGTCTTAAGAGAAACATGTTCACAGATTGTGACTAACTAGGGGCTGGATAACTAGGGGCTGGAGAATGAATATCCTCATGAGATAAGAAAGTGAAGGTGGATGGATTGATGACCTTGCCAGCAGCAAGCTGCCTCTGGGGGTCTGTACTGAGACAAAGAGAGGGAAAGCATTTGTCAGTATGGCAGCTGGACACCTGATATGTTAATGGACTGAAGCAATAAAACCACATCTGCAACTGGAGTCTCCTCTGAATAGCTTATGACTAATATTCTCAAAAGATCTGCTTTCTGCACAGGCCAAAACGGTGAACTAAGTGAAGATGGGGTGGGATCCCAGCCCTCCATCCTTCAAGCCTTTAATGGTATGGTGGTTTGAATAGGTATGGCCCCCATTAGAATGCTTGGCTCATAGGGAGCGGCACAATTAGGTGTAGCATTGTTGGAGTGGGTGTAGCCTTGCTGGAGGAAGGGTGTCACTGTGGAGGCTGGCTTTGAAGTTATAAGTTATGAAGGATTGAGATGTACAACACTCAGCATCTTCTCTGGCGCCATGTCTGCCTGGACGCTATCATACATCCCCATGATGATAAGCTCTAAACCTCTGAATCTGTAAGCCAGCCCCAACTAAATGTTTTTCTTTACAAGAGTTGCCTTGGTCATGGCGTCTCTTCACAGCAATGGAAACCCTAAGACAGACGATATGGGGTGCTGCTTTTACTTTACTTGTCTAAGCATATATGGCCTTACATGTGGGAAGGCTGTAAGTCTGAGATAAGAACAGAAGCATACCCGTGCTCCGGTGGAAGACACCGGGAAAGGATGTGCCCCAGGCCTGTCTCCAAGCTCCTGGTAGCTTGCTCACCTGTGTCATACCTTGGTTTGCGACAACATAATTCCAATCTTCGCCTGATGTTCTGAGTGTGCATTTGTGTCTTTTTCTCCCATGTGGTGACGGGAATTGTAATGGTTGATTGCCAATTTGACTGGAATGAAAACTATCAGGCTTAGTAAAGCCAGCCTTGGTGGTGAACACACACATGCTAGTACTATCACCACCAAAAAGAAGCCTAATGGGTGTCCTGTGACACTACCACAGTCATAGCCATCACTAGGCCAAGGAACACGTTCATCTCCATTGTAACCTGATGGAGCAGAGTCATACACGCAGTGAAGTGTGTTCTCTGGACTCTCCCAAGGTGGGTGGCTTATAAGATAAATCCTTTCTAGAATGCTATTCTCCTGGGTATGGTGGCTCCTGGTGTGCAGTCCTCTTCCCCTAGGAGTCACATACTGGACCTCACCCTTGGGCGCCTCCTGGAACGTGGGTCCAGTAGTTCCAGGTCTAGATGTACGGCAGAGAGGGCAGGGAGAGCTCCTGAGGCCACTCAGCAGCACCTTGTGGACACCTCTAGGATCACATGCCCTTCAGGCACAGGAGCATGTGCCTAGCAGGACACCTCTAGGATCA
>NW_022196905.1:175174394-175183608 GCF_008632895.1 Mastomys coucha | reverse complement strand
GGCACACGGGCATGTGCCTAGCAGGACAGCTCTAGGATCACATGCCCTTCAGGCACACGGGCATGTGCTCAGAGGTGGAGCTGTTGCTGCTGGCAAGGAAGACTCAGAACTTAGGGCCTTAAACCCCTTGCCTTTACTCAGATCTTTATCTCCATTTCTATTCATTGGAACGGCAACTTCTCCAACCTGTGGTCATCAGCTGAAAATAAAAAACAGTCCTTGGTGGATTGGGACACTTCAAGACTTAGTTTTTATTTTATTTATTTTTTTATTTTTTTTAAGACTTAGTTTTTAAAACTGTCTTTTTTTTTTTTTTTTTTTTTTTTTTTTTTTTTTTTTAAAGCAGAGGCCCTCATCCACTCTGAAGGGTTTGTTTGTTTTGTTTTGTTTTTCAAATATTTTGTGTGTACATGTATGTGTGAGTGAGGTGTGGGGGGAGGAGGGAGAGAAAGTGAATGAATGAATGAATGTTAAGTATGCTGGTACCCTCAGAGGTCAGATCTCCTAGAGCCGGAGTCAGATTGGAGCTGCCCAAGCCAGGTATGGGAACCAAACTCTTATCTATTCTCCAGCCCCCTAAGTTTTTGTTTTGTTTTGTAAGAGACAGGGTCTCTCACTCTCACTTTATAACCTTGGTTGGCTTCCAACTCAGAGGGATCCTACTGCCTCTTAAAGGTATGCATTGCTACTCTTAGCCTGTTTTGTCTTGTTTTTCAATTTAAAGTGTGCGTGCGTGCGTGCGTGCGTGCGTGCGTGCGTGCGTGCGCGCGCGCACACATTGAGTGCAGGCTCCCTTGGAGACGAGAGAGAACCACACCTCCTAGAAGCAGCATAGGCCAGTGTGAGCTGCCTGACATGGGGGCTAGGAAGCAAACCCAGGTCACCTAGAGGAGCAGTACAAGCTCTTAAGCATCCATCACTCAAGCCCCAGAAGTGGGTGCCTGGGAGATGAGGAAAGCATATAGGAGACATGCCTCAGCTAGTACAAAGAACAAGAATACCTCCTGGCTTTTTAATTTTATTGTCATGTTAATGTAATATCCAATACAGGATTGTTGTTTCTACAAGGGAATGACTCACCATCCAGCCACCTCAGCTTGGGCAGTCTGTGCTCAGTCTCAGGAGGAGGGGGGTGCTCCATTATTAATGCTCCCTCTGGGACAAAAGGCTTTAGAAACAAGCATGACAATTTCAGCATTCCACAGTAGCCATCACTTTGAACTGCATGTTACATTATCATATAAAACATAAGTATTCTGTCACATATCAACTCTTGGCCACAAACAACAAGACAAAAAAAGCTACACAAACATCAAACACACACAACTTTTGGATATTCCCATTATCCAGGTGTTAAAGAGATGGTGATGACAAATCAGAAACTTTACACCAGTGTTTGCCTCCAACTTCCTATTCTACCGTCTTCTGGTGCCGCCATACCCTGGGATAAGAAAAACAAAGTCTGCGTTAGCTTTTCAAAATATATGAAAATTGTTCATAATGTTCCAGAAATTGTATGTGTTTCTTGTCAGCAAAGAAGAAAGCTATGAGGGAAGGCTACCACGGACCACAGCGCAGAACAGAACAATGTGGGACCCAAGAAGGCAGATCCCCTGTCACCAAGTCCATAACCTCACACACAATTGCTGTCAGGAAAGCCAAGAAGTGCTCCACTGTAAGCTAGCTGACAAGCCATACGCCACATGCTAATAGTAGCCATGAGTAGCAAAGTCTAAGCCAAAACAATGCAGAAAGGGCAATGGGCCATACACCACAGCCTGCTGACTCAACTCAAACTCACTGGTAAAGGGGGAAATGGGGACATGGACTTTTAATGATTTAATGTGTTACTTGAATACCACCCACCCATCACCCCACATACTCCCTAACAAACAGGCTGTCAACAGTTTAGAACATCACTGAGCTAATCTGTCAGTGCAGAGGGTGTGTGTCTGTTACTGAAATACAGCTGCCTGTCTGTATCTGAGTTCCACATCCACAGACTCAACTAATATATTTTTCTGAATATACTTTTCAAAGATGGACCTGTAACACATGCCTGTTTTCCTTGTCATGCCCTAAACCTTGGTGTAACAACCATGGACATATGTGTGCACTGTCTGAGGACCATACATTGTTCAGAGATGATGTAGAGCACCTGAGAGAGCACGCTGTACCAGTGACAGGCAGATATATGGAGGGGACTTAAGCAACCATAAGTTTTGGTTCAGGTGGGAATCCTGGAAGCAATACCATCTGCATTTAGAGGGCTGGCTGCCTCTGACAGTGCAATTGTTGGGCCCTAGGGATGCTCAGGTTCAAGTTTAGTAGGTAAAAAGTGATTATTTCATGTAGATCCAAACCAGCACTGACGACTCTGCTTTTATACTTTTAAGCAATTTCTCTATGTTTCCATGAATTTCATGAATTATTCATTGCTCCATGTCTTCCTTCTGAAGAAAGACAAGCTGGGGAGATGTGCAAACGCCTTGTTTCCCACCACCTCTAATAGTGGATTTTTTTTGGTTTTTTTTGTTTTTTATATTTTATCTTTGCTTTTTATAAAACACCCTCTTCACTCTTTAGAGTACATATTATAATCATACTGCTGACATTTTTAAAGTGGAACTCAATCTATTTTTGTAATTCTCTTGAATTTGAAAGGCCAGGCTTCTACAAACCTTGAGGGCCCTCACTTAGAGCTTAATGGATTCAGAGTTAACCATTTGTATACACTAACATCCAGGAAGGCTTGATTTCAAAGCCATTTTTGGGAAATATTTAAGGAATGAAGAAGATGAATGAATCTGGTCCCAGTCTCAGGTAACCATGCTACTGTTCATAGCACACTGGGTAATCAGTTATGACATCTCACACAGGTCTCTGCTTCTGACGCTTGTGTGCTGTAATTACCTGAGGCTGTTCTGGTACCCGAGCCTGTATTGGAGGATGTGTGGTAGCTCCCTGCACCTCCACCCATTGATGAGTAGGCCCGGCTGTTCCAGGAGCCAGAGTAGGAGGGAGGGTAGGCTGGATGGTACCACGAGTCTGAGAAAGGGGTCGCTGTCCTGAAAGACACAAAAGGCAGCCATCTTTTTTTCTCTCACCACAATTTTTCTAAGTCATCAGAAAACAGCATTTGTATTGAACACTTTCTCCTGAGTGCTCTGATGTAAGGGCTACTGTGACACAGATTTAGTGTCTACTTCTGCCAGTCACAGCAGCTGTTGTGGGGACAGAATGCGGCAGGAGTAAGTGCTCCTTCAGAATATCCCACCCAAAGCCTGAGCTCAGAGATAAAGGTCAAGACATTGCAAACCCAGCCCAGGCTCTTCTCCAGCCCTCCCTCCACCACCCTACCCAGCAGACTGACAACTGCCCCTTTCCCAATTGCTGTGGCCTCCTCTGCCTTCTTACTTGCTCTCTATCACTTAGGACAGCATAGGAAAGAAGACAATGAGGGAAAATAATAGGCATAATACTGACCAAAGCAAACCAAAGCCCTGTTCCTTCCCCTCTATGCAAAAAAAAAAAAAAAAAAAAAAAATCCTATTTACTAGGGTGAGATCAGCATCACTTGTTTCCAACTAAGGAAAGCAAAGGTACCCCAGTGAAGCTAAGGGCAAATGAGACGGGTACCAAACTTACCTGTTGCTGCCAAACAGATATCCCAGCAATCCGCCAGCGCCCAGGCCAGACCAGAATCCTGGCCCTGACCTCTCCCAGCCTTGGCCTCCAAAAGTACTCCCAAAGCCAGAGCTTGCACCATAGCCAGTATTCTGTGGTCCTTAAAATAGAATACACATTATTAGATGAAGGACCTTCATGCACACATGACATTTCATTATTTAATCTATTTCACTATTTCATCTATAGTACTATTTACTAATAATGTTCAGCCCTCAACACATGAACAAGCTGAACCCAAAAAGAGTGTCTATAAAATATTGATTTATGTCCCAGGAATGCAGTTCCCACGGGGTGGTGGAGTGTGGGGGGGGAAGAGGGAGAGAGGGAAGGAGGGAGAGAAGGAAGGGAGAGGGAGAGAGGGAAGGGAGAGGGAGAGAGGGAAGGGAAAGAGGGAGAGAGGGAAGGGAGAGGGAGAGAGGAAGTGAGGGAAGGGAGAGAGGGAGTAAGGGAGTAAGGTAAGGGAAAGAGGGAAGAGAGGGGGAGAGAGGGAAGGGAGAGGAAGAGAGGGAAGGAAGAGGGAGAGAGGGAAGGGAGAGGAAGAGAGGTTTTTAGGACTTGCAAGGACAGTGTTCCTATGGGATTCTCTGCCTTCCTCAAGATCAGCCTCTAGAGGATGTACCACGCCCCTTTCAGTCTTCCTTCCTATGCTGTGAAGCTCTGTGAGAATTCCAGGTGAGGGGCTGGAGAGATGGCTCAGCAGGTAAGAGTACCAACTGCTCTTCCAAAGGTCCTGAGTTCAAATCCCAGCAACCACATGGTGGCTCACAACCACTCATAATGAGATCTGATGCCCTCTTCTGGTGTGTCTGAAGACAGCTACAGTGTAGTTATTTATAATAATAAATAAATCTTTTTTTAAAAAAAAGGAATTCCAGGTGAGAACTGTACCTGAGTCTGATTTAAAAAGGCAACCTGACATTTATCAATTATGATGTCAGACTACAAACATCATCTTCCACTTAGAGGACACAGTAAACACCTAGGGAAGTGTGCTAACTTTATAAACACCTAGGAAACAAGCTTGTCCTGTGTTTCCCCCCATGTAACCACCACTCCATCAATAAGTCACTTTAGCCCCTCAGACAGCTTGTGACAAAGCCTAATAGATGCCCGCCATATGTCATCTGAGATAAACAGTACTCAGCCTCCCTATACTTTAATCTGTCCATTCAGTGGCCTTGCGTGCCCAGCACCCACAGAAGTCAGAAGGCGGCACTGGATACTCCTGACACTAGGTTATTTTAATTGTGAGCTGCCATGTGAGTGCCAGAAATTGAACCTAGGTCCTCTATGAAAGCAGGAAGTGCTCTTAACCACCGAGCCAACTCTTCCAGCCCCTGGATATCCTCTTACTATAAAATGGCTCTTTGAACCCTCTGTCCAATTTTATTTATTTGGGGGTGTGCACAGCAGCACAGCATGTGAGTAGAGAGGTCAGATGACAACTTGTGAATGTCAGTTCTCTCCTTCCACCACCTGGTCCTGAAGATCAAATTCAGGTCACCAGGCTTGGAGGCAAGCACCTCAGTCACTGAGCCATTTAGCTGACCCTCTCTGCCCGCTTTTAAAGAGTTTGTCTTTTCTCAGCTATATGGATGTCTTTATACAGTCTAAACACAAATCTTTTGTCAGCAGTATGTTTTGTAAATCTTGTCTTTTTGTTTCTGAGCCTTGCTCCATCTCTCCAGTCCATACTTTACAAAGTCTTTACCCAAACCTGTGACCTGCCCTTTTCTTTTCTTAAGACTCTTTTCTGATAAACAGATCTTTTTTTTTTTTAAAACAGATATCCTTAAACTAAGTAAAGTCTAGTTTTCCTGTCTTTCCTTTGACAGTACTTTTTGTGCTATGAAAGAAATCTCTATCTAGTGAGGTGTAGGGGCACATGCCTTTAATTCCAGGAGTTGAGAGGCAGAGGTAGACAGACTTGTGTGGGATTGCCAGCCTGGCCTACAGATACAGGTTCCATGACAGCCAGGGCTACACAGTGAGACCCTGTCCCTCCCCCCCCCCACACACACACACATGAAAACTTCGCATATTCTATTTCATTCTAATAAGTTGTTTTTCTTTTTATAGGAAGTTCTATAACATTTAATGAATTTTGTGTACAGTATGAAGCAGAAGTCAAAATAATGCCTATTAACAAATCTTTGCAGCTAAAATGATGACCTACAATTTACCAGGCATCCTTAGTAACAGTGACCATAACACACTCTTAGAACCAGTGATCTGCAGAGTGCAACCCTGACAATTCAATCCCCACATAAAACCCAAATAAAGATGGAAGGACTTGGTTATCCTCTGACTTCCACATCAGCACCACGTACATCCACACCCTTCCCACACACACACATATAATACACATACATAATAATATTTATTTTTAAATTTTTCTTTAGAAAAGGAAGGGCTGGAAAGTCAATGACTGAGAGCATCCACTCTTGCAGAGGACTCATGTGTGGTTTCTAGGACCTACAGGAGATGGCTAAATAAAACCACCTGTAACTCCAGTCCCAGGGGAGCTGACACTGACTTCTGCCCTCCATGGGCACCCACACATAGATAAAGACACATTTTTTTTTTTTAATTCTTTTTGGAAAAAAACAGATTTTTTTTTTTTTAATTCAGTAGGTCAACGTTAGTCTCTTCTTCAAAACCAGGCACAAGATTCACCAGCTCACACGTACCCACATACGCCCTGAGCATACCTGTGAACTCAGACTTAAAGCCTGGGGTAGGGGCTCCTGCAGCGCTGGTAAACCTCTGAGAGTATGGCGGGTGCTCAGAATACTGTGGAGGCGCTCCCTGGCCATCGCTGATGAACAGTTTATAAACCACAAAGGCAAGAAGAAACAGTACTGCAATGGTAACCAAGCTACAGGAATCCGAGGAGTACAGCTTGTGGTAGTAATCAGAGAAGCCCTGGTGTTTTGCAGACTCTTTCATTTTCTTCAGGCCCAGCTCTGTGTAATCCAAGTTGTACTCCAAGCCGCAGGAACCCCTGAGTACATACTGGTCTTCAGAGGACTCGTAGCCTTCACAGCTCACCACAGTTTTGCCAAATTTGTATGCAATATCCAAGTCGGTCTTACACTCCCACTGTGAAAGAAAGAGAAATAGCCTCTAAGGACCAAAAGATTCTTTTCCTTCAATATATAAGACTGTCACAAAACTACAAAATGAAGCAACACAATGACCCATAGAGTTCAAGACAATGAGTGAGCGTGAAGGGGACAAACTCAGAGCATCAACATCAAAGACAGTGGGTCTACTAGGTGCTTCTTCTGCTGGCGGCGGGTGCACAAGCATTCACTTTGTTGCTTTTCCTTATTCCCCAGATGGCACATTACACATTCTTCTGTACATGTTGTGGGGGTTGTTTTTGTTTTGTTTTGTTTTTTGAGACAGGGTTTCTTTGTATAGCCCTGGCTGTCCTGGACTTATTTTGTAGACCAGACTGGCCTTGAACTCACAGAAATTAAAGGTCTGGCCACCATAGTCAGCATATGTAGTAATGTGAATAGGTATGGCCCGTATAGACCCATAGGGAGTGGCACTAGTAAGAGGTGTGGCCTTATTAGAGGAAGTGTGGTCTTGTTGAAGGAAGTGTGTCACTATGGGGGTGGACTTGGAGGTCTCCTATGCTCAAGCTATGCCCAGTGTGACACAGTCTCTGCTGCCTACGGTTAAAGATGTAGAGCTCTCAGCTCCTCCGGCACCAAGTCTGCCTATACCCTGCCATGCTTTCCACCATGATGATACTGACTAAATCACTGAAACTGTAAGCCAGCCCCAAATTAGATGTTTTCCCTTATAAGAGTTGCCACAGTTATGGTGTCTCTTTATAGCAGCTAAGACAATACATGTTAGTTATTCCAAAATTTATAAAACAAAGGCAAATCTTCAAACTATCACCTAACTGCTACTGTTGTCAAAGGTACATCCTGTACAGTTAGACTGTTTAGATGTTAAACATTTAAGAATCAGTATCAGGGACGAACCCCCTAATTGGTTATCCAATACCACGTGGTCAGCTCTAAAAATATACATGCTTGCAAAAGTAAACAGACTCAGAACACTGTATTTACATGTTAATTATATATTATTATATACACAGTAATAATAATTAAAGGGAAAAGGCCATGAATTCAAGGGGAGTATGTGAGAGGACTTAGAGAGAGGAAAGGGAAGGGGGAAATGATATGAATATAGTGAAATAATTCTTAAGTAAGCATCAGATAAATAAGAAGAGCTAACAATTTCTGCAAAACAAAACTTTTCTTTTTTTTTTTAAGATTTATTTATTATATGTAAGTACACAGTAGCTGTCTTCAGAAACTCCAGAAAAGGGAATCAGATTTTTAAGGATGGTTGTGAGCCAACATGTGGTTGCTGGGATTTGAACTCAGGACCTTTGGAAAAGTAGTCAGTGCTCTTAACCACTGAGCCATCTCGCAAGCCCCAAAACAAAACTTTTCATACACGTTTTCTAAAAACCATGGACTGACTTTACAGGGGCTAATCCTACATAATCTTCTTTAGCTCTTTTGAAACAGTATTTAGAAAACTCCAGAAAGAATCCATGATGCTTAAATTTTATGAGAGAGAGAGAGAGAGAGAGAGAGACAGACAGACAGACAGACAGACACGAGGGGGAGGGAAGGAGGGGAAGGGACAGGGGCGGGGACAGGGAGAGGGACAGGGACAGGGACAGGGAGAGGGACAGGGATGAAGAGACCTAGAGAAAGCAGGGTTTTCAGCCAGAGATGACTCCCAAAGGCTGAAGTCTGAGGCCAGCTGAGGCTGCACACCATGCTTCTGACCAGTCAGGGAACACAGAAATATCTCTCATCAAAACAAACAAAACTAAGACTGGAGTGTAATGTAGGAGCATATACAACATCCAGGGTTTGAAATATAGCACCATCAATAACTAAACAAGCAAGGCAAGTTTCAATTCTTTAAATTTTGCTGACTAGATAAGATGCATCCCTCACAATGTTGAGAGGTACAAGCTAGGCAAGTATAACCCATTCTGCTGCCTTTTTGTTAGGTTTTGTTCAAATTATGTATCTCTTTCAAGTTCAGGGGCACTGTTTTACTGTTTACAATAAATAGCTTGGCAGAGATGTGATTCATCAACCCCCAAAGAAACCTCAACCCCATGTACAGCTGCCACTTCCCCTTCCCAGCTCCCACCCTAACTGTCTGCCTTCCCTCCCCCTACTCAGTCACTTCCTGTGAGGAGACTCAGATGGGCTGGTCTCTGTAACTTTCTTTCATCAGAGCATTTTCAAGGCTCATCCATGTTACAGCATCAAGCAGCACTTTGTCCTTCTTAATGACTTAAACAACACTCTACCTTATGAATGGACTCCATTGTATGATTCATTCACAAGGGACATTCCAGCTGTTTCTATGTTTTAGCTATTTGAATATTCCTGCAAATATCTTTATAGATTTGGGGAAGAAATGTGTCTTTAGATCTCTTGAATATATAGGAATATATATATATATATAT
>NW_022196905.1:175160937-175174248 GCF_008632895.1 Mastomys coucha | reverse complement strand
TCTCTCTCTCTCTCTCTCTCTCTCTCTCTCTCTGGCTTAGGGTTTTTAAGACAGGATCTCATTATGTAGCCCTGGCTGTCCTGGGCCTCATCATGTAGACCAGGCTAGCTTCCAACTCAGAAATATGCCTGCCTCTGCCTCCTGAGCACTGGGATTAAAGGCGTGTGCCACACCAAGCCCATCTTACTTGATGATTTCTTTCAAGTCCAAATGTTTTTTTATTTACATAATATGCAAATTTTCTTTTTGTTGCTGTTATTACTGTATTCTGTATTAATTTTATTTGGAAAAAGATTTCTGAATTTGCTGGCTTAAGTAAACAGAACAAGCTCTGAATCTCCAACAGGACACACTAGAGTGGTTTCTGAGTACTGCACTCATTTAAATTGCTGCTACTAAACATGAGCCAACACACAAGAGGCTCTCCCCTTCATGATTCCTCCTAATGCAGCACCTGTGTGGCCTTTGAGTTTTCATCAGTGACCACAGCCAGGCACAGCTTACCACCACTTTGTTGGTGTGTACCAAGTATTTATTTTCTCTCCCTACTAGATGACTTTCTTGCTATCCTGTTCATGCAGTATATGACACATTTAATATGAGCTAAAGGGGCTCTAAACAACATTAGCATCACCACACCCCACCATAACTATAAAATAATTTAGGATAGATGTGAAACATCTGCATTAGCTAGGAGATTCTAGTTAAGTGATAATGGGAGAAGGGACCTGTGAAGCCATTATCACTGGTCAACATGAGCTGAGGACAGGCCAAGACTTGGGAAGAAGCTGCAAGGAAATCACTGTGAGTTTGAGGTCAGCCTGGTCCACACAGCCAGGTCCAGGCCACCAGACCTACATAGTGAGACCCTATCTTAACCTCCACCATGGAGGGAAGCTCATTAATACACAGGTGACACATTCCATCCTGCAGAAAAGCTCATTAGGCTCTGAAAGTAAACAAGCAGGCCTCCCCTTATGACATACATCCAAACAGGAAGGACCACTAAGAGACACTCTCAAACCAGCTGAGCTGCCGAGAACACTCTGCCACCCTGTCCAGCCGGAGATATGGTGAGCTCCAGGTTTCCAGCTACCATGAGCTGTGCTCCGTGCTGGGATGAGCTTTGGATCATGCAGCTGTCACAGAGTCGTTTCAGCTCCTGTTAAAAAACCTTTCAGGCAACCCTAATGAAACTCACTGGTTCACCAACTTGAGTATTAGTAGTACCCTTCCTTTGGTCTGTCATCTGAGACAAGTCAATGTCTGCTCATGTCTCCCAGGAATAGTGTCACACAGCATAACTCCATCTGAACTGTTGCTGAGGTAGTAGGTGAGGTAGCAGCTATTACCTGTACATCGTAACCATCCCAGCCTTTGTTCTGGCACTGTACCACTTTGGGAGTATAGGCATCACAACCGGCTGTGCCTCCAACACACTTCAACTGTGGAATAGGGTCCAGCCTCCGGGAGGTGGTGTAGCGGTCGGAGTAGAGGGTAAGAGCTTTCACATCCCGCAAGAGTATTCTGTCTGAAAGAACACACAGCAAGGTGAGTACCTGTGAGGCAAGTGTGAGCACCCCAAAAGCAGACGGAGAATCAGCCTCATTACCTCAAGCTAAAACAGAAAGACATCCTAATGAGCAGGTTCAAAGCCAAGTGTCTCTCTTGGCTTTTGAGAGAGAGGACTTACAGCCACCCCAACAGCACCCAGGCCCTTCACACAATGACCACACTGAAAACCTCTCATCACTGTAAGCTAGTAGTTTCTTCATCACAAGTTATACATAATCTTTGCTAAAACAGAAGAAAAGTTTTATATAAAACTACTGCACAGTAATATTCATAGTTAATTAAAAATGGCAAAAAGATACAAAAATGTCTCTACATTCAATGATTTAAATGCCTACCCACTAGAAAGAAGACATATTCTAACCTAGTTTTTTCTGTTATAATTAGAATGCAATCTCTGTCTTTTTATTTTTTTACATTCATTTATTGTGTGTGCAGGAGTTGTGCACGTGCGCAGGGCACAAATGGCATGGGGGGCATATCAGAGGACAACTCTAGGGAGTCCACGCTCTCCCTCCACTACTTAGGTCCTGGTATCTAACTCAAATCCATCAGGCTTGACAGCAACAGCCTTTTTGCACTGAGCCATTTTGCCATCATCGTCATCACCATCATCAATATTCAGGAACTATATAAAACCCTTTCTGCCCTTCCCCTATCCCACTAGTGCTCTTTATTCCCCAGACAGTTACACCTCCACTTTCAGTAATCAGTACACGTATACTGTGTATCTAAAATGTCTAGGACCCACAGATGAATGAAAATCTATGCAATGGCTCTGGGTTATCACCAGTTGTATCCACTTTACTGCTGATGGCATAACTTTATTATGTAAAACATTACACTGTGTATATAAACGTTCTTCCTTACCCGTTCACCTGCTGCTAGACACCAGGTTGGTCTCCAAGCTCAGTTACTGTGAACTGTGGTAACATGATGCGCAGGCACCTATGTGGTGTGTTGGCTTGGAGACTTTGGGTAAATACCAAGAAGCAATAGAGATGTATTTTTTTTAACTATTGTTGGGCTTTTTTTTTTTATTTGAAGGCACCTCCATTCTCCCTCCCTATTCTTGCTGTGTATCCTGTACTAGGTAGGGTAAAGTAAAGAAACTAGAACTCACGCATCAACTAAACTAATGGAAAAAACATTTTATACAAATGGAAATTACAGAGGGCTCAGCTTTATACAAACCTTGACAACAGTACACTACTACTATGTACTCATGTTTACACACATTAACGTTGACAGCTAAGAGTGAGAAAACATGCACGAGGGAATCAAAAACAAAGTTCAGAAAGTATCTTGAGGAGGAAGGGAAGTCGCTGGGAGAATCTATACACTCCACTGTTGGTATGTGGTGTGTGGAGCTCATCAAAGAGTCACTGAGAAGCAGAGGCACTAGGACCAACTCCAGAAGGTAGTAGCTGGCTCCTGCTTACCTCAAAACTGACATGTGGGACAGTACAGGCACTTTGTCAGAAAGGTGGCCATCTCAAGGCACAGAATAGTCACCAGATAACAGGATGAGAGGGTTGGGAAGGGGGCCTGTGCTAGAAGACCACAGTTACTGCCTCTTTAAAGTACCAATCCATAGGAAAATCATGGCAAGAATTTTTCACCATCGGGGTCTTTAAACCAAACATCTTAGCCAAAATCAGACACCAGCCATTTTGATGGTTCTACACAGGAAGAAGCATATATATATGTGTGTGTGTGTGTATATATATATATATATATATATATACACACACACACATAAGCATATCTATATGTATATATATACACATATATATACACACATATATATCTACATGTAGATATATATGTAGATATATAGAGATATAGATATAGATAGATATAGAGATAGAGATAGATATAGATAGAGACAGATATAGATATACATAGGTATAGATAGATATATAGAGACATATAGATATAGATAGAGCGAGAGAGAGAACAAAAGAATGAGAGCAAGCTCTGCTTTCACTAGTTTCTTTAATATATTGCAGAGTGAGGGTCATGTTGCCCACAGTTCCATCCCAATGTCACCTTTTCCTTTTAAAAGCCAACCTTACTTTCTCCAGCTCCCCATTTCTGTGACAACACAAGAGCCTGAAAAATACCCAGTCAGAGCACAACTGTTTAGACCCTTGTTAGATTACCTCATTAAACATAAGCACACAGCAAGTGTTGCTCTTTAGCCTGTTTCTTTAGTGTGTGTGTAAGGGTTGCATGCCGTCCTCCGTGTGTGAGGTCAGAGGGCACCTTCCGGGAGCTGCTGGTTCTCTGGTTCAGCTCAACCTCATCAGGCTTGTATGGCAAGTACCTTTACCCACTGGGCTATCTCACTAGGCCTAGTCATTTCTTAATCATAAGCATGGTCAGTCATTTCTGTTAGCAGACACAGATCTCCATTTACACTTTACTGATCAAACAGACATCAAAACAAATTTAAAATTGGCCTTACAAACAAAAATGCCTCAAGAGCAGGTTCAATGTTTACAGCCATGAAAGGTTAACTGACTAAAAGCTCCAGGGGGTCTGATGTCCTCTTCTGGCATCCACCAGCACATGCACGCACATCCAAGAATACACAGAAATCTGGTTTGTGTATATAAAAAGTTAAATATGTACTATAAATTATATATTATAAATTGGCACACAATTGGAAACGCTAACCAATAAATTGACTCCAAAACTTGGACCTGTTGGTTGACTATGAGGCCCTTCAATTCAAGGTGGGGGGGGGGGGGAATAACTGAACAAACGGTGCAGGGTAATGGGCTATGTTTAGACAGCAGATCCTGCCACACAGCACACACAGCAAACAGCTCCTCCCTAGCTGGGTATAACCCCTGCACTTGGGAGACTGAGGAAAGAAAAGCATGAGTGGGAGCTCAAGCTAGGCTGAAAATCCAGAACTTGTCTCAAAAACAACAAAACTGTTCACACCAAACGCAAAAGACTGACTAGCAAGATAAATGGGGAGTGCTGACCATCATGGAGATTTGATCACAGACTTCTTCTAGTGAACAGCTGGGTTCATGGTCGGTTTGCAAAATTCAGCTTCAATAAGATGAAAAAAGGGAGGAAGAAATAGGCTCCAGAATGTTATCTGACTCCAGACATAAAGATGAAAGAGTAACTATGCTAAAAACAGCAGTGTGTAAATCGACGCAGTGGTTGTCCTGTGTACTCACAGATGAATGAATCACTCTGGGACTCCCTTCTGCAAGCACATGACCTGGCTAAATGCAACTATGTAATTAATTGCATATTGCTCTTATCTTTTTTAATACAGTTTATTAAAAGTATTAACACAGTCTTATTTACTTAGGAGGCAGGAGCAGGAAGATCAGGAGGAGTTCAAGGCCAAGGTCTGCTACACACTGAATTTAAAGCCAGCCCAGGCAACATGAGACCTTGTTTCAAAAACAAAAACAAAAACAAAAACAGGGGTGGGGAGTTCTAAATTTTTATTTGTATATGTGTTTGAGTATGTGGAGGTCAGGACACGATTTCTGGACACTCTCCTTTCACCATGTGGGTCCCAGGGATCAGAACTTAGGTCATCAGGCTTGGCTGTAAGCACTTTCACCCACTGTCACCCATTAGTCATCTACAGTTTTAATAAAAATTTTTGGTTGCAAAGCTTGGTTCATCCTCTTTATATAAATCACAAAATTCTCAAAAACATAAAGAAAATAAAGGTGGTGCATTCAGTATCAATGTTACATTTTTTCAACTTCTGAAATATTATTTGTTTTCACTTATAAATTATATTGCATTTTAAAAATGAATAGTGGATCAAATCATGAAAAGTATAGTAACAAGAAATCATAATACTCAGTGAATATCAAAATTTTACTCACTGCTAACGTGGCAACCAATTACTTCCCTACTTTAAAAATAGTTACTAAAGTTTAAAAGTTTAACATGCAGCCTTATTTCCCAGCAGGAAATATACTCATTAACAGTCTTCACTTATAAGGGAAGCTTCACTCCATCCTTTATAATGCTAGCTAATAATTAAAACAGAGTTAGACAGAGTTAGAAATGTTTTCGACTTCCTTTTCTAACCCTTAAGAGACAGATACAGACAAGGAGTAATTAGCGGTAAATCGCTGGTACAGTGCCAAGATCATTACACAAATTGTTCTCCAATCCAAGTGGGCAAAGGGTAACAAGAAAGAGAAGGCCAATTTAACACAGTGATTAACCATCCTGGTAGAAACAGAATAAACTGATATTGTATCTCTTATGAAATCAAAAGAATTTATTATCACTTGAATGGTTAGCCTTGGCTACAAGGAAGTTTAAGGTCAGCCTAGGCTACATAATCCCATGTCTCAAAACACAAAAAGGAAAACAAAACAAAACCACCTATAGAGACCCTGTCTCAACCAAAAAAATAGCAAATAGATAAATTAAATAAAATATAAATCACTGAGTTTAATTCTGAAGGTGCAGTCAGCAATAGCCCTGAGCAGACGCTTAGGAAACTTCTGGAGTTCACATTTGAAGAATCTTTACTAATGAATGTTTGACTTAAACCTTATCTTCATTACACAGTGTTAACAAGGTCAGCTGCAGACAAACACAATACTTAACCTAGGGGCAAAAAGAAGGAAAAAAAGTATGTTTCTAATAAGTGGAGGTAAGGTAACTAACTGATGATGCAGCCAGAAGGAATCCACTGGCAGCCATGTGCAAACTTAATTCCCTTTCCCTATGAGATAAAGACCTAGAATGTAACCACTTTGGGAGCCAAGGCAGAAGAACCTTGTCAAGGCTAGTGAGGTGACATATGAAACAGTGTCTCCAAAACAAAACAAAACAAAACACAAAAAAACAAAGTCTATCGGGTAGGAGAGATGGCTGAGTAGTTAAGAGCACATACTGCTCTTCCTGAGGACCTGAGTTCAATTCCCAGCACCCATATCAAGTGGCTTACACCTGCCTGTAAGCCCATATCAAGTGGCTTACACCTGCCTGTAAGCCCAGCTCTGGAGGTATCTCACGCCTCTGCCCTCTGTGGGCACTTGCGTTCACGTACACATATCCCACACATATATATAATTAAAACATAAAAATAAATCCTTCAAAAAGTCTAAAATTTCCAAGAACTATATCAAAGTTTGCTATACTAAGTACAAATTACTACCTCATACATAAAAAACTAAAACAATAAAAATGGTCTATGACTTTAAAAGTTACAATATTAATACACTAAGAGGAATAATGATTTGAATGTACCACAGGAGAATTCAATAATGCAAAAAACACTGAACTAAATTGACATCACTAACTTAACATGACTTTGGCTAAGGCAATAAATTTGTCTGTTCATAAGTTTCATCACCTATAAAATTAAGATTGTAGTCTTTGAATTTATTGTAAGCCTTAAATATGACTTATTAAAATTGATTGGTAGAAAATTTTAAGAACTATATTCACAGGAGTATAATTATCATAACCTCAAAATCCCATTCTCTGGAGAGCTTTTAAGTTTTAAGAACAAATTACCGGCCCCAACTTGTTACTCTAGACAAAGCACACCAAGACTCCCATGAATGCCAGACTCAGAATTCAACGTCTCTTCTCAGGTGTCAATTTTAAGGTAAATGAAAGGCCCCTAACTCAATTCTCCCTACACTTGGCAGCATCTCAGGAGACAGATTAACACTTTAGTCGCTCAAGCCAAGCCAGAAGGTTTGCACATCCTTATCTGCCCCACCCCCCCAAAAAAGCACAGGGTTTCTCTCTGCAGCCCTGGCTGTCTTAGCACTTGCACTCTACCTCAAGCTGGCCTTGAATTCTGAGATCCCACAACCTCTACATCCCTAGTGCTAGGATTAAAGATATGCCCCTCACTGCCACCTCCAATCCTTATCTGCCTCTTCACACCCCAATCAGAATACCCAACTTCAAAACCTGTGAGATAATCCAACTCTATTGGGTCTCTCCCACCTAAGGAGGTCACTGCTCTGGGAGCCTTCTATAAAAATCACCTTTTACCTGTTTCCCTCCCACCTACATTTCAGCCTGTTTTCCAAATGACAGCCCACATGAACTTTCATATTTTTAAATGGTATCATTTACACCTCCCACCCTTTAGGGTTCTGAAAAACATCTCTTTAATGGTGTCTTCTTTCCTAATCTATATGTATTTTTAAGTTCCCTTCTTAATCAGTGTCTACAACTGATTTCAACTACATGACAAGCTGCACTCTCGGTAGACAAGGTACAGAGAGCTTAGGCAGGGAGTTCTCAGCCTTTAATGCAGTTCCTCATGCTATGGTGACCCCAAACATAAAATTATTTTCACTGCTACTTCATAACTGTAATTTTGCTACTGTTATGAGTAGTAATCAAAATATGTTTTCCAATGGTGATCCCTTGTGAAAGGGTCATTTGACCCTACTCAAGGGATTGCGACCCACAGGTTGAGAACCACACTGGCTTAAAGGATTATTCAAGAAAAAAAATGAAAATGTTTAAGTAAATCTTTGAATGGTGCTTTTTTTTCCCTTCCAGAAGTATTACTAAGTGTTTACACAAAGTAAACAAAAAATAAATTAAGGAGTTGCTGAACTACACTTTAATAATCGATATTCCAATCAGGTACCTTCATAAAACAGTTCCTAAAAGTCTTAAAGTGAGGTAAAAACCAATTGAGTTAACGATGCAAAATATTTTGGTGCTTTTCGTTCCAGAACAATAATTTTACAGCAAAAGTAGACTAAGAACCACCAGGAAGTGGTTCACCCTTAATTTAAATGTGGTTGTTTTTCTTCTTCTAATTCCCCTGAGTCTACATCGCCAAAGTTCCCCAGGTTTTGAATGAATTCTAATCAGGCCTCTCGTTTTTCAAACAACCTTCTAGGATTACTTAAGCAAAGTGTACGGGTGATTTATTCCAAACAGCTTGGCAAGGCATTCTTATCAAATTAAAGCTCAGTCAGTGTGAAGTGCAGATCTACTGCACTGACCCACTTCAGCACACACGAACAAAAAGTATGTTACAAAAATAAACCTGTTGCTTAAATTCAAAACCCAGGCATACACTGCCATTGCTGTATTTTCCATGCCTGACAGCTTTCCACTCCAAACCAAAAGTGTCATTGTAATTGTCAGCTAGTTTATTTCTACCACTTAATAATGGGGAGTGGTGGCGAGCGAGAGCGCTCCCCATCTAACCAATTCTCATGTATTATCACATAAAAGTTAAAAAAACAAACAAACAAACGTATTTTAGATTTCTCATGCACGGGGAAAAGTACGAAGAAAGATAGTATAAACAACGTAGTTTACAGCGCTACTTAGAATAAACAGCAGGAATCCAGGTTTGCGGTCCTAGCCCCTACTCGGGTCTCAGACTGCTGGTAGCACGGTAACTACGAGCCATAGCAACAGGCAGCCAGGACAACAGTGGGCGAGGATGACATCAAACAGCCATGAGAACAAGACAAGATGCGCAGGTGAGAGTCAAACTAGTCATCAGGACTCCAGGATTGCGGCCTACAGTACAAGAAGAGCGGACAATCTGGGAGCCCAGGGACCTGGGGGAACTTTTCAGAACGGATTCGTGTGCCCCGTCCACTCCTAGAGGAAAAGCAAAGAAGCCAAGAGAGGAAAGATAGGAGGAAAGTGGTCAAAAGGGGATGGCGACGAAGGGGATGGGCACCCGCGGGGAGGCACATACCGGGGTCGTTCCAGCACAGCGCAGGACCGGCTACCAGCAGGAATGACAGGGGGAGCAACAGCGGGCAGCGCACGGCTCTAGGGCGGCCGACAGCGGCCACAGCCATGGCGCTGGATGAAGATGGCGCTCGGCGGCCCGAGACCCGCTGCGGAAGAGTGCCAGCCGCTGTGAGGCGACAACGGGAACCCACCACGAAAGGACCAACTGACAGCAGCGAGACGCAACGACTCGTCATCATGCGCCAATATGACGTCACTGCGCTGCGAACGTAGGCGCTCGTGATTGGGCGGCGTTCGCCCCCCCCTAGAGTCACACCTTCTCCTGGGCGGGACCAGACAGGGCGCTGTCGCGTGGGCGGAGTCTAGGCGCAGACAGTCTGAGACCTGTAGTACCCTAGTTACCCTAGGGAATGCCCGAATTTTCCAGAAGGTTTGTTCGGTGCAACGCTGCCAAAGTTTGAGAGGTTAAAAAACTTTCTGAGCCGGGCGGTGGTGGCTCACGCCTTTAATCCCAGCACTTGGGAGGCAGAGACAGGTGAATTTCTGAGTTCGAGGCCGACCTGGTCTACAGAGTGAGTTCCAGGCCAGCCAGGGCTACACAGAGAAACCCTGTCTCGAAAAACCAAAAAAAAAAAAAACTTTCTGAAAGGGAATTCGAGGAAGTAATCTAGTATTGCTTAAATTCAAAATCTCAGTAACCTTTCTTCTTTTTTTTTTCCGAGACCAGGTTTCTCTGTGTAGCCCTGGCTGTCTGGAACTCACTCTGTAGACTAGGCTGGCCTCGAACTTAGAAATCCGCCTGCCTCTGCCTCCCAAGTGCTGGGATTAAAGGCCTGGGCCACCCTGCCCGGCTCAATAACCTTTTTGAAGGTTGTTTTGCAGGTTGGAGACTTAACACCACCCTGCCTAGGACTGGTGTTCAATTACCTTGTTCTAAAATGGAATCAGGTGAAAGGCACCAAGGGAATGACTTAGTGATTTCCAAGCATGGCACCTTTGAACAGTTCCTGAAACATAGAGACCTTAAGAATGTACAAGAAGCCAAGAGTCTATAGATAACCCCCCAGACAAAACGTTTCTCTGTGCTTTGAAGTTGGCTGCGAGTCTGAGTTTCTTGGATGTGGTCATTCAACAAGTACATGCTGAATACCTAATATAACATAAAATATAAAATAAGACAGCCACTGTTTTAGCCATGGAAAATAGCAAGATAACTTAAGATGACATAGCACAGGACAAAAATTAAAAAAAATAATAAGTTTGTTATCAAAAATAAAACAAGATAATACACACCAAGAAGCAAATTCTGGAAGGGCCTGCCTGGGGAAATGACATTGAAGCTTGAGATGTTAATAATAAGAAAATAACTCAACTTATAAAACAGTAGAGGTTATGGCCTGGTTAACATCCCACCCACCCACTCTCCCCCTCACCTCACTTCAACCCCTTTCACGTCTATCCCCCCTCACCCCTACCTACCCCTAACCCGATACCCTGCTCTGGCTATGTTTTGAGAAGCAGTCAGTCATCCACACAGCCTTTTTAGGTTGAGATTCTAACACACTTGTCAGAACCTACCTGGCAGGTACTGCCCTGGTTAGTGTAGATACAATGGAGAATTTTAAAGTTGGAGGCATGAGATAGGCAAACAAGACCAGTGAAACTAAGTTTCTAAGAAACTAAGAACAGGAGACAGGACATGGGAGCTTTGAATGGAACCCAGCAATCTTAAAATCCAAACAGATAATACAGAATTCTGTCCTTCATTGATGGATTTGGAGGCAAGTGTTACGTGTACAAGCAAGCAGGCCAAGTAGACAAAAGATAGCCACACACAAAGTTCGAAGCTAATGTAAAGTCTGGCTGTCTTTGATGCCATAGAAAGAGGCAGATAGGCATAAAATTTAAACAAGGCAAAGAGGAGCGAAGGACCAAGCTTTGGGATTATACTGCTGTTTCTCTTTTCTCTTTCTTTCTTTTTTTTTTTTTTAAGGGAGTGAAAGATCAAGATTTTATTGTCTTCATAACAATATCTGCTTAGAACTGGATCACATGGCCCTTTATCTTCTTGTTGCCTCCCAGTCTTTCATCTCTTAATAGCCAGCAACCTCTTAGATCTGCAGCTGGGTTCAACGCACTCCAGTCTCCGCACAATAATCTTCTTTGTAGTTTTAAACTTTTTGCGGAAAGTAGGCTTAGTCTGCCCACCATAGCCACTCTGTTTCCTGTCATAAGGCCGCTTTCCCTGGGTGTTCAGAGGCCTTGCCCTTCTTGTACTGTTTCACCTTATGGGGTTGGTGCTTCCCACATTTCTTGCAGAATGTCTGGTGGGTCTTAGGAACATTCACCATGTTCACAGACACGCCATCAGCTCAGAAAACTATACTGCTGTTTATATCTTGAGTAGAAGATCCTAGAAATACTTTTAAAAGAGATCTCTGGTTAAAAAAAAAAATAGCAAGCAAGGAAAGCAGTGAGGTGGCTCTTCTTCAGTTTGATCCCTGACACCATATGCACTGGTTGGTGGTGGTGGTTTGTGGGGGGCAGAGGGGTGTTTGTTTGTCAACTTGACATAAAAGCTGAAGTCATCGGGGAAGAGGGAATCTCACCAGACTGGTCTGTTGACAAAGCTGTAGGAACATTTTCTTGATTAGTAATTGAGGGAAGGGCCAAGCTCCCTTGCTTACTCAGGGTGATATCAGAACTGGGCCAGATGGTTCTGGGCTATATAAGAAAGCAGGCTGAGCAAGCCATGGAGAGTAAGCCGGTAAGCATTGTTCCTCCAATGGCCTCTGCTTCAGTTCCTGCCTTCAGGTTCCTGCCTTTGAGTTCCTGCCCTGACTTTCCTCAAAGAAGGAAATGATGACCGAATGATAAGATGAAATAAACTCCTCCCCAGGTTTCTTTTGGTCAGGAAGTTATAATCATAGCACTAAAAAGAAAATTAGACACCATATTAAGGTTAAAGGAGAGAACTCCATAAAGCTATCTTCTGACTGCTACAGAGTATTCCTCTCCATACCCAGAGAGAGAAAGACAGAGAGACAGAGAGACAAGGAATAAAAAAGAGTAAAGAAGAAAACAGAAAAGGGAAGTAACAATATGGTAGTTGGGAGAGAAAATGATCAGTATTGGCCACTGTTGCTGGAAAATTGGAGCAAGAATAAAGGTGGCTTTTGGATTTTAGAATGTAGAGTCACCTAATTACCTTTACAAGAAGAACTTCCATGATCCCAGCCCCCAGCATATCATTTATAGTTCTAGACTGTGATTTTAAAACATGAAAGGGTGTCCTAATTTATATTCTAGTGAGAACTGAGCCAAATAAGTAATGGGTGCCCTGACAGAAAGCAGGTGATAAGATGGGTACTACCATAATGAATAGAATGGTTAGGTAAGATCCTTGCAGAAGCCAGGTGGAGCTGGGATCTAAATCACATCTCATGTGGAAGGAGGGATTCTTTCCTCCTCTCTGTGGGCACAATGCAGAATATTTCTGTGACCTAACGTGTTGTGGAAGAATTTGTCTACACAGCAAACAAACAGATCTCAACTGGATACCACTCTGCTCTCATTAACATTTGAATTCTGGTACGTCAGCTGGGAGTGTCAGATCTCATAAGTTCAGGGCTAAGTATATACAGCTATCCCACACTTGGGTGCCAGTCTCAAATCCCATGTAACGATACAGGATTCACTGGCTCACCAGCTGTAAATCCTCTCTCTTTCTCTCTCTCTCTCTCTCTCTCTCTCTCTCTCTCTCTCTCTCTCTCTCTCTCTCTCTCACACACACACACACACACACACACACACACACACACACACACACTTTGCAAGTATGTCTAGAACATGCTTCAGAATAAAATAAAGAAAAAAATATATGGAGAAGCAGACATGGGTAGGGAGAATAAATAAAGCAACTAACAGGTAATTGAGAGCTGAAAGTACCCCATGCTATATAGGAGTTCACTATAATGTTGTTGGTACTTTTTTTTTTTTTTTTTTTTTTTTTTTTTTTTTTTTTTTTTTTTT
>NW_022196905.1:175146029-175160926 GCF_008632895.1 Mastomys coucha | reverse complement strand
GGAACTCACTCTGTAGACCAGGCTGGCCTCCAACTCAGAAATCCGCTTGCCTCTGCCTCACAATTGCTGGGATAAAAGGCGTGGGCCACCACTGCCCGGCTGGTACTTTTCATATACAGCATTAAAATTTTTCCATAATAAAAGGTTTTTAAACAAAAACAAAACACTCTGTGCTTTGCATGAGTTAGTGTAAGGATTAGAATCCCCAGCTAGTAATAATATATTTCATCATGTCTAATGAAAAAGATAATCGGATATAACTCTTTTAAGGAATTATTTCTACATTTATGAGTGTGTTTGCATGCATGTATGTGCACCTCATTTGTGCCTGGTACCCTCAAGAGTCCAGAATATGGCATTGGACCTCTTGCAACTAGAGTTACAAGTGATTGTAAGCCATGGGGTAGATGCCAGGGACTGGACCAGATCCTTTGAAGGGGCATCAAGGGTTCTTTTTTTTTTTTCTAGATTTATTTAATTTTATGTGTATGAGAACACCAGAAGAGGGCATAAGATCCCATTACAGATGGTTGTGAGTCACTATGTGGTTGCTGGGAATTGAACTCAGGACCTCTGAAAGAACAACCACTCTTAACCACTGAGCCATCTCACCAGCCTGGCATCAAGGGCTCTTAACCACTGAGCCATCTGTCCAGTCCCTAACATACACTAAAGCACTAGATACGCAGCAGCTGCCTACTTATCAAGACGTCTCTTACCCCATTTCTGTGGCCTTTTTGTTCTTGTTGTTGTTTTTCGAAACAGGGTTTCTCTGTGTAGCCCTGGCTGTCCTGGAACTCACTCTGTAGACCAGGCTGGCTTCCAACTCAAAAATCCGCCTGCCTCTGCCTCCCAAGTGCTGGGATTAAAGGAATGTGCCACTACTGCCCAGCCATTTCTGTGGCTTAATTTTGGAGGCTAGGAAGTCATGAAAGATAAAGAGGAGTCATTAGTATATGGAATGCTTAAAGAACACTTAAATGATATTAGCAAACATGAAGGATCTGCTTGAAAGCTCCAAATCATGTTCCCTTTGAAAGGGGACAATGATTTTCAAGCTATAGCTTGCACAGCAACCATTCAAGATACATCTTAAGGTTTTATGTCTCTGGACTTTGCCCACAAAGTTTTCTAATTCAGATAATGTAAAGTAGAACCTGGGAATTTAAAAAGCATCCCAAAGAATTTGTTATAGGGGATCTCTGAGTGCAACATTTGAAAACACCATCTTTGAGGTCTCAAGTTTCCGGTCCCTAGGCAATGTCAGGAAACCAAATAAGTCACATGAGTGACGAGTGGCAATGCTGGTTTGTTGCTTGGTAGGGTTTTGTTCCTTAGACATTAACAGAAGACAAAAATAGACCTTTAAGTGGTTATTTCAGTGTTTCGTTTTTGTTTGAATTTTTTGCTACAAAGACTGGGAAAGTTAAAAGACAGCAATGTGCTATTGTCCTGTTTCCATGGGAACAAAAGTGTATAGAGCCCTCTGGTCAGGTAAGCACTCTGAGTTCGCCTTTGATGTCATCAAAGACATCTAATGCTCAGCACATTTACATTCAAATAAATTAGGGGATTATAATTTAAGCGGAGGAACTTCCAGAAGGCACCTCACAGAGTACTTTTTAAAATGCACTTCCTTGGAGCCAAGCTACAAGCCTCGAGATGTAAACCTATCACTTCCCATCCACAGTCAGCAATATGCAAGTTCCTGCTCTCAAGGACAGAACAACACAGAATGAAAGGAGGACAGGCATCCTGGTGACATCTGAGACAGATTCACTGACGTTTCCACAATTTTATGTCTGGAGCATACAACACCAGAAACATGAGCATTCTGAGGTCTTTCTACAATGTGGAAATGTCATAATTTATTGAATAATAATAAAATCCCAAAGCTTAGTGATTTTCTAAAAATGATTTTTGTACATTGGTGTTTTGCCTACATGTATGTCTGTGTGAGGATGTCAGACCCCCTGGCACTGGACCTACAGATAGTTGGGGGCTACCATGTGGATGCTGTGACGTGAAGCTGTGTCCTCTGGAAGATCAGCCAGTGCTTTTAACCAGTCAGCTATCTCTCCAGCCCAAGTTTAGTGATTCTAATGGCAGTAATTTACTATAAAATCTTCCTGCCTTGGTATCTTGGACTAGGTAAATTCAAGTTCTTTATTCCAACCTTTCTTTTTTTAAAGATTTATTTATTGTTATATGTAAGCACACTGTAGCTGTCTTCAGACACACCAGAGAAGGGCATCAGATTTCATTACAAATGATTGTGAGCCGCCATGTAGTTGTTGGGATTTGACCTCAGGACCTTCAGAAGAGTAGACAGTGCTCTTAACCTCTGAGCCATTTCTCTAGCCTTCTTTATTCCAATCTTAATTACTAATGTTAACCCAAATATCACACAACATACTAGTAATACACTTATGCGTCTGTATACATAGGCATGGGTTACAGGATGAATACATGTTAAAGAGGTTGAAGCAAAGTTCAAGAGGTTTCAGGAGTGGACTGAGTTTGGATTGCTAAACAATGAGCCAGACAGGTGCCAGAGGAAATCGGGTTTGAGAATGAAGCTGCAGAAATTAGCTACAATGTGAACAAGGCAAGCAGGATCCAGAGCAGGGAGTGGAGAATCAGGCCCAGGTCCCAACAAATGAAGAGGTGGAGAGGCAGCTGGGTCAACAGTGGGATATAGTCAGGTGTTGGTCCTTGACACACACACCAGGAATCCTGTGATAGGCTGGTATAGAGCCAGGCCATCTCATTGTTAAATATCCAAAACTTTATGAGGTTCAGGCAAGAGATACATTCTTTCCCAGTCTTTCCTGCCCCATGAATTCCTGGGCCTGGTTTCCCTGAAATGATCTTCAGATGCCCCTGCTCTCCAGGCTCCCAGTTTCAGTTCTCGCCCAACTAGCCTATAGGGTGACTCCCTTTCAGTCCATGTAGGTACAAATTCCAAAACTTCTTGGATAGGGCCTACAACCCTGACCAACCCTTGAACCAACCCATTGGCTTCTCCTCTCTCCAGCTTTCCAAGCCCCCTGTTCCATTTGTTGGGGGTTGGGGGAAGCATGCTCCACCCATCCCCCAACACACACACACAAAAACAACCCAGCTTTGTTTTTCCATTAAGAGAATTCTGTCAGATCAAACCAAAGGACTATTTCCCACATCTTCTATTTCCTAGATCTTTCTAGGATAGAGGTTGTCTAGAGAATTCTGTCAGATCAAACCAAAGGACTATTTCCCACATCTTCTATTTCCTAGATCTTTCTAGGATAGAGGTTGTCTCTGCCTTCTCAGCTTCAACAGGGGAGACGGACATATTAGCAGCTGTAAAGCCAATTTAAAGGGAAAAGTGTATTTCACAGGCCTAGCAAGGCTCCAAATTCGAATAAGGGAAAACCCAACCGGCTAGGTCTGGAAGCCTATAAGACATTTTAACAAGAGGCAATACATTGTGGGAAAGCAACTAGATGGAAGAAATTTGGGCTTTCAAGGGGAAACTAAGGGAGATAAAGGCTATTTCTGTAACATTTCTACAAACTCCAATTGCGGCTGCTTACAGAGACATCTGTTTCTTCCTCAGAAATGAAAATATTTACAAATGGGAAATTTTGTGTTGCAAATATCTTTTCCTGGAACACAGGAAAGGAAGCTCCAGCTACCTTTACAAGGAGAAACTAACACGGCCAGCTTTTGTACAGAGAAGGAGCGCAGGCAATTTCTCTCTTTTTTAAATTGACTTCAGCTAAAGTCATCTTTCCGCCCCAGGGGTATATTTTGGAGTGTGGATCCCTCTTGCTAGCCATTCTCTTCGTCGCACTTTTGCTCTCTTTTGCGAATTCTCTCTTTCTAGTCTGCCAACAACCCGAGGGCAGAAACTACGCCTCGTTTCGCTCATCCCAATGCCTACCCCGTTCCCCAGCATATGCTATGTGGGAAACTTACATAAATACATCGGATCTCTGCGGGGCGCCCCCGCCCCCTACCCCTTTTATCACCAAGAAGACCGAAAAGCCCTCAGACTCCCAAGAGGATGCATCTTTACGTTCCCATCCAAGACTCGTTGAGCCCTTAGGGGGATGGAGGTGGGAATCTCATGAGATCCAGATCCGTGTAAGAACCCAAGGGGAGAAGCCGAGGCCACCCATTTCCCGTGTCGCGGACTGACTGGGTGGTGGGAGGAGAAATGGGCTCGCGGTGCAGAAAGTGATACGACCCCGCCAAGATCACGACCTCCTTCCTCTTCCCGAGGCCGCGAGGCCGCGGGGACTGCCTTCGGGCCGGTGCTGCCTCCGGGGCCTGACGGGAACCACGGACCTGCCCCGCACGTCCCGGCTGGCCCGGCACCCGCGAAGGAAGGAGGCCGGGCCGGCCTCGCGCGCCCCCACGCCCCCGCGCGAGCCGCCGGCGGAAGTGCAGCGGCGTGCACTTCCGGGTGTTGTCTGGCCGCCGCCGCGCGTCTCGGGTCTCCGGGCCACCGCCCGGGTCGTGGAGCCAAGAGCGACGTCACCACCATGGCGGGCATCAAAGGTGGGCCTGGGTCGCGGGGCTGCGGGGCCGGGGCCGCGGGGATGGGGCGGGGCGGCGTGGGGACGACCCAGCCCGGCTCCTCCGGCCGTGGCGCTCCGCCCCTGGACCAGAACCGGGCAACCCGGCCACGGACGCGTTCTGCGCGAGTTTGCACCCTGCGATCCGGAGGGATGCCCGGCCCGGCCAACCTGTGTGGTTTCCAACCCAAGGCACGAACGCGGTCCTCTCCGAAACCTGGGCTCTGCATCCGCTCCCGGGATCCCAGTGCACCAGTTTTCCCTGCCTCTAAATCGAATGCATCTTTGGTGTTTGTACGGTGCCTCTGAGCCCGGATGCTAACCCAGAGTGCTCCTGGCTTCCTTCCCCCGCAGCCCCCCACAAGTGCACGTTGACACTTTTTAGTTGTGATTTCTTTAAAAAAAAAAAAAAAAAAAAAAAGGTAACGAACACCTTGATGAAAGGTTACTTGGCTATTCGTGTGTTTTCTTTAGAGAGACGAGATGTTGGGTTCTTTGAAGAGAGGGAACGGTGCTCAGTAGTCTTGCCCCTGGGGTTAGAAACAAAGTTTTGTATTTACTTATCTGCGGATCTCTTTGATTTCTTGACCTGCTTTGTAGAAGAGATAACCTAGTTGAGAGTAAAAACAGTTGGAGAGTGGTGCTTCCACCTCGCTGATAAGGGCGACTTTGGTTGAGCTTTTTCCCTGAGTCACATTTTTCTGGTGTCTCGTTTATTTTCGGTGCCTAAAAAATATTTTTTTTTCCTCATATAGAACCTTGTCATCTGAGCAACTAGGACACTTTCAGATCTCTTTTTGAGCTATAATAGACCCTTTCAAATGTGGATGGAAGTTATTGTAAAGTGCTGTGGTTTCCTTTGGATGTTGCCAGTGTCCCTCTTCCTCCTACTGTCGTTAATGAGGGAGTCTTTAAAAAAGAAAACAGTTTTATGGTTCTCCAAATCTGGGTAATGTTAATCTGGTGACAGTGACTGGGGGAAAGGGGGGCGGAGGGGAGGAATTTTACTTTTTAAAGATTTCAATGGCATTTAAAGTTACGGATTGCTTATCAAGGTACTTCTTCCTGTTGGCCTTTATGTTGCCCTTATGTTAAGGAGTACTGCTGTAGAGACCATTACAGATTTCTTGAGCCAGCTGCATGTTACTTTGTGATAAGTTATATTTTCTGCTAGCTCCCGGGCTAAGGACCTTGACCGCTGCGCCTCTGTCTTTAGACCCAGAACGGTCATCCTTAGAGAATTTTCGCTAGGTAATTGGGCTATTCCATCCCTGGCCCAGAGGCTCGGGAGTAGAAACCACACTCCTCTCCATTTCATTTTCCAAATGTTGCATCAGTCAATTACTGTATGAATCCTTACCTTACTGGTGTGCCACTTAAGACACCATTTATATAAAATAAGCCACCTAGCTGCCAGACAAGACTAAAGAGACATTACTGGTTTGGGGAGCACTATGGAGCAGTTTATTTACGCGTGTGTCAGCTTTTATCTGTGATGACTTAAGAGCTGAGATGTCACATGCAGATGGTTTTGAACATCTTTTAAATACTGAGTGTGGAACGCATGGAACTATGACCCCAGGGTATCTCCATTCCCCAAACACTTCGATGCGGCTCGCTTTTTCTTAAGTGAGTACTTGAAAGGAATTGGATCTTGTATAAATAAACACATTAGTAATTTTATGGGCTGGAGAGATGGCTCAGCAGTTAACAGAAGAGACTGAGAGCTCATGTCCAAGATCTGAGCATCCCCACCCAGCAGCTCACAAAAGCCTGTAACTCCAGCTCAGTAGTTAAAAGCCTGAGAGTTTGGGGTGTTTTATTTTGTTTTGTTTTGTTTTTTGTTTTTCGAGACAGGGTTTCTCTGTGTAGCCCTGGCTGTCCTGGAACTCACTCTGTAGAACAGGCTGGCCTCGAACTGAGAAATCCTCCTGCTTCTGCTGGGATTAAAGGCGTACACCACCACTGCCCAGCTAAAAGCTCGAGTTTTAAATGTGTTTCAATGCCAGAACCTTATCTTTTGGTTTCTTGATTTTTTTTTTTAAAGCTTTTTAAGTTAACTTGTATTATTAAACTTGTGCATTTGCTTTTTTGAGCATTATGCAGTCCAGGCTAACTTGGAACCCACATTCCACTTGCCTCAGCCTTCTTACAAGGATGCAGTCAATTCAATCAATCAATATCTCTCTCTCTCTCTCTTTCTCTCTCTCTCTCTCTCTCTCTCTTGTTTGTTTGTTTGATGTTGTTGTTGTATTACTGACTATCCTGGAACTCACTCTATAGACCAGGCTGACCCTCAAACTCAACCTGCCTCTGCCTTCCTCCTGAGTGAGTGTGCATCACCACCTCCTGGCAGTCTTTCTCATTTATAAAAGGAAGAACCGAGTTACGTAAAGGTAACTAGTTAGTGGGCAGTAGGGGACACAATGCTGTTGCCATGCCACCTCCAGGCTATGCTCATTCTTTGTTACTGAGCGTTTCGGCTGTGGCACGGGTGTCAGAAGCAGACCATTTGGAAAGGAAAGATGTTTCGGAACCAATTTAGAATTGCAGCTATGGTGACCGGGCAAGGAGCTGCATGCAGTTGCAGTTGAAGGCCGGCACACACCTGCACCTCTTCCTGCATTCCTTGGCTGTCCTCCAGTTGCTGCCCCATCAGAGACCTCTTGTCAGGAACCTGCACTCCCACCCCTTACCCTACCTGCTTGTGGTCAGTTCCCACCCCTTACCCTACTGCTTGTGGTCAGCACTGGACATCTGTCCTTTAAGTCTCATCAGAATTCATGTTTACGGAACAAACAGAATGTTCCAGCTCACTTTCTCAGTAATTCCCTTGTTAAGTGTTTATTGAGCACCTACTGTATGCCAGGCCCTACACAAAATTCTGAGGTTAGAAAATTCATTCTTAAAGGGTTCCCATCTTTTCGAGAGACCGTAAATAAGGTCCATGGACATAAATCCTGTTCTGGGAACAAAAGGCAGTTAAGAAAGTGAAAGTGCTCAGCGAACAGGCTGAAGGCGCCTCAGGAGCACTCTCAGTGAGCAGGCCGAAGGCGGCGCCTCAGGAGCGCTCTCTGCAGCCTCACAGCTGCTGCAGCCTTAGTTTACATGTCTGTTTGCTTGTTTGCTTGCTTGCGTGTTTTTGAGACAGGGTCTCAAGTAGCCTAGGCTAGCCTTAAACTCCAGTTCAGTATATAGCCAAAGCTGGTCTTAAACTCCTGGTCCTCCCTGCTCCCACCTCCCAGAGTACACGGCCACACCCAGTCCTTGTTTTATTATTTTATAGGCTAGCAAGATGGCTCTTCAGCTTGTGCACACAGATAGCATGCAGTAAATAAAATGTGATAACTTTAAAGAGCTGTTTTTATGCTGCCACTAGAACGTGAGCGCCATAAAGGTAAAAGTTTTGATTTTTCTTTCCTCCCCGTTGCTCTGTCTTCAGAAGCAGGAACCATGCGGCACACATTCAGTGTTCAGTGTATTTGTTGTGTGGGTAAATACATACAACTAGTGGGGGTTGAACCCAGAGCCTCCAGCACAAGGGGCAAGCATTGTTCCCCTGAGCTGGTCCCTAGCCACTCCATAACAGTAATAACTACAGTGGCAGAGGTGATGTGCCTGTGAGGAACAGATGGCTTGCATTGACATCTGAAGAGAGAGTCCTAGCTGGAAGAGAGGCAGAGCAGGGAAGGAAGGTTGGATCTTGAGGGAGCCAGTGAGATCTCTGCTGGGTCCCCAGTCTCTGCTGTGTATTTGGCTTCAATCAGTATTTCATATGAATGAGAAACTGCGGCAGGGTGATTGATACACGTGCACGGAAGCCCTGTAGGTGACGCAGCTGCTGGTTTCCAGAGCAGGAGAGAGGGCAATGTAGGACGTTACAGCTATTGCCTGTGTGGCGGAGTCAAGGGCTGTAGACAGGACCATGAGGGATAAGAGGGAAGCTCCGAGTTCCCCTGTGATTACTGCATACCCTGTAAGCCTCGAGTGCTCTGTTTGCTGTTTAAAAGGAAATAAACATCCCCTCCACTTTCCCCCAATGTTCCTGGAAATATAAACTCTAATGACATTAAGTAGGTTGTGTTCGTGGTGGCCTGACTGACTCTTGTATTCAGCACTCCAGCGGACACCCAGCCTGCCATGACAGTGTCAGAGGCCATCTTGTCAGCAGTATTAGGCAACGTCTGACTCCTGCCACACTAATTTTGGTTTGTGTGCTGATGGTTTTTTTAACCTGGTAAATTTTAGATCTTCACATACCTTTGGGTTTTAACTTTTCTGTTAAGGTTAGACCATAGCAGGTTTTTAAAAGCCGGTGAAGGGGCTTAGTGAGTAAAGAAGTGTGCTTGCCGCTAACTAAGCCTGATGACCCGGGTTCAGCCCCCAGAACCCACATGGGGGAAGAGAACACCTCCTGCAAGTCATGATGCTCTGACCTCCACATGCACACACCCGAAACAAATAAATCTAAATTACAAATGTAACAAATCTTACCAACAGGGCTGTGTGGAAGTCAAATTGATCACGTTTCTTTTGGTTGATATCTAGCTCATTGATTATATACATAATAAGGTTGTTTCTCAGTTTGAATTACACCAGCCACGTCCAGGGAGCTTCTGGGGAGAATTTTATGGTAGGAGGCATCTTCCTTCTGTGCTGTGGTAAGACAGCGATACCAGGGCCACACCAGGCTGCACTGTCACCCTACAGCTCTCCTAGACTTTAGGGAGTGGGGAACAAAGCCACTGTGCTTCTGTAAACTGTTGAAAGACTAACAATAACTACAGGCAGGTCGATACTGTGAAGTCGGTACAGTAAATCTCTTTCATTTCCTTAAAAAATGATAACAAGGCAGGCAGGCATGGTGGCATGTACTGCAGAGGCAGGTTGGATATATGTGAGTTTGAGGCCAACCTGGTCTACATAGCAAAGTCCAGCTACACGTTGGGACCCTGTCTAAAATTAATTTTTAAAAAACAAAAACATAAACTACACAAACTCTCGGCAGCTTTCCTTTCAGTTTTGTGCTTTTTGTTTCTGTTTCGGTGAGGCTTTTCTGCTCCTTCTCCCTTCCCCTTTTGTGGGAATATTGAGTGTTATTGTGTGCTGGGCATGGAGGTCTGAAGACAATTTCAAGTGATTTTCTCCTGTCACTTCTATGTGGATTCCAGGAATTGCACTGGCCTTGGGTCATCAGCTTAGTGCTTCACTCATGTATGGAGAGAGAGGACATCGACTCTCTGTGCCTTAAGAGTTCTGAGAAATGGAACCAGTAATTGGTATGTGGTGTGTGTTAGCAGGTCAAGACTGCTGCACGGGTTACGTGCTCCCTATTGGGAGCCATCGGAACCAAATGTGATCAGCGTGTGGATTTCCTCGGGTTTACGAGTATTTGAATGTAAATAAAAGATATTTGGGATGCAGAGCACTTGCTCCACACAAGGTTTCACTGTGTATCCCTGGCTAGCCTGGAACTCACTGTGTAGGCCAGAGAACCGCCTGCCTCTGCCTCCCTAGAGATGGGATTAGAGGGCGCATGTCAGCAGGCCTGGCTGACATCACAGATTTCAGAGCCTTTCCAGGGGTTAAGGAGGGTTTTCAACCTCTGACACGAGTTCTGTTTTGGAGATGCCATAGAAACTTATTCTGAAACTGTGTAATTGACAGTTTTGAAGACAGTTCACATTTTGTTTTGCTTTTTGAGATTGGGTCTTACCCTATAGCTCAAACTGATCTTTAGTTTGTATTGATCCTCCTGCCTCAGCCTCTTGAGTGCTGAGATTAACAGGCATGAGCTGCTACTCCCAATGCGGGATGATTCACTTTTAACAACTTGAATTTTGAGGGGAGGTGGAGTTTCTCACTTCTGGAATTCTAGGTCCTGCTCCGACTGGTGTGCACATGAACCGAGACAGCACTATGGCGTCCTAACTGATTGATCTCTGGGGCTTTTGTTTGTTTTGCAGCTTTAATTAGTTTGTCGTTTGGAGGAGCAATCGGGCTGATGTTCTTGATGCTTGGATGTGCCCTTCCGATATACAAGTACGCCATTTTCTTTTCTTTTTGAATGTTTAAAGATAAAATTCTTATACTGAAGCTTTTGACATGCTCTGTTTTCTACTATACAAGAAATGCAGAGAAATGTTCATTTACCCTAACACATCATCATCACTTAAGTTTATTTGTAAGGATACTAGAATACTAAGGCAGAGAGAGTTTTGACTGTGACCTGCCATAGCAGAAACTCAGTCCCGCTGTCTGTCGATAGTCCTCCAACAGAAGCTAAAGCATCCTTGACAGAAGATAACACAGGCAGCTGCTGAACACAGCTGTAGGGAGTTGCTGTCCCTAGAATGGGGAGAACTTTCTAGTGAGACATTGTCTCACTGGGTAGCCCAGGCTGGCCTCACACACAGTCAGCTTGCTCCAGCGTCTCAAGTCCCAGAGTTCCTGGTATTCACCACTGTGCCCAGCACAGAAAACTTTTTAACTTAATATTTAAGGAACTTAGTTTTCAAAAGACAAATGAATAGAAGTGGACCACAAGTCACAGAGAGAATTGTGCTGCTAATAAGCACGTGAAATCGTACTGAATCCCACTCAACACGACCTGAGATCTACTGGAAAGATAAAGGAAGTGGGCTGGCACTGCTGGGTGCCCACAGGCGGGGAACAGGTGGAGCCAGGGGTTTAGAAAGGGAGGAGGCGCCGTTTCTCGGAACTAGTTTGCCTGTATCTTGTAGTTCCTCCACCTGGCCCTCCTCTTCTTAGAAATCCTCATCCAAATCTACTCACAAATGCTTGCAATGAAACACGTAGTTGGGTAAGAATATTTCTGTTCACCGGCGCCGAGTAAATAGCAAAATGAAAATAATAGCAAAATATATAATATTTTATATATAATATATATTATAGCAGGATGGAAAAACTGATGATAGCGTCATAAATGCCCATCCAAAGCTAAATTATGGGGCAAGAGATGGTGTAGTGGATAGAGCACTTGCAATAGAGACATAAGGATATGAGTTCAAATCCCAAGACCCAGGGGAAAATGAAAACAAAAAGGGAAAAAGTCTTTTTTTAAAAAAAAGAAAGCATACCAGCTCTAACGAGTCTCCACTGTGTACTTAATTAAGCTGTTGAAACCGTAACAGAGAGGTAGACAGAGGTTCCCTGTCCCCTCACACAGCTTCCCCCGACAGAAAGAACAGAGAGGTAGACGGAGGTTCCCTGTCCCCTTCACAGAGCTTCCCCCGACAGAAAGTGACATCGGTGGAGCACAGTTACCAACAGACTAAAAACTATGGTTCTCAATACTGTCTTCTGTTACGTCCTATACTTAGATTTCAATAAGAGCATGGTTAGTGTGTTGGAAAGTGAGACTGCTGACTGCACCGCCTGACTCCGCTGCTTTCTTTTTCAGCCAATACTGGCCCCTCTTCGTTCTCTTCTTTTATATCCTCTCACCTATCCCGTACTGCATAGCCAGAAGGTTAGTGGACGACACGGATGCCATGAGCAACGCTTGTAAGGAGCTCGCCATATTCCTCACCACAGGCATCGTCGTCTCAGCTTTTGGACTCCCTGTTGTGTTTGCCAGAGCACATCTGGTGAGTTGCCATCCTCTGAATGCTTTTATACCACACTGTTCATGCTTTTCTTAAGTGTTTTGTTATGTAAAAGAGAGGTGAGAGACATTAGGCTGTAGAGGACAGATTAAAGCCTCGCTTAACATCTGTTCTTGCTGTGAGGCTGAGACTGTTGGGGACATGGCTGGGCTCCGCAGCACAGAGGCCACAGTAACTACGCTGTGCATCTTCAGCTGGCCCTGTAAAACCTAAACCAGTGGCTCTCAACCTTCCCAGTGCTGCAACCCTGTAACACAGTTCCTCATGTTGTGGTGACCCCAACCATAAAAATATTTTGTTGCTACTTCCTAACTGTAATTTGCTTATGAATCATAATGTAGATATCTGATATTATAGGGTAGCTGATATGCCACCTGGTTGGAAACCACTGACCTAAAGCGTAGATGTGCGAGAAGTCAGTTTATCCCCTGAGGCTAGGAAAGTGAAAGAGGACAAAGGGCAGACTTGCACCCAGAGTCACCTCCAGCTCTGGAAAGGTGGGGAGAAAGGCAGAGACTAGCCACACTTCAAGTGTGGTGTGGGCAGTTGTACCCTCTGCCCCCATCAGAGAAAGCACAGGTATGTTTCTCTCACTGGTACTTAGAGTTCAACTTTTGCTCCAAACAAGATGTTAGACTCACTAAGAGTAACTTCCTTTGTAAGCAGTAATTATAAAATCCCTGCGGTGCTAGGGATGCAGGGGCAGGTTGTATCGTAGGCACACAGGACCCGGGGATGGACCGTCAGAACTGCAGACAGAGCCAAAGGAAGCTACAACGGTCATCCTGCAAGCTGAGCTTGTTCCAGAATGATTGTCACCTCCTAACTCTCTACTTTTCAATCAGTGGCAAATAAAAACACATAAAGGGTATGGCGTGTTGTACTGTGAAGGTCATCCCAAGCCACAGTACTTAAGATCGTGATTGACTGATGCGCAGAACATTGATTTGCTCCTCGGTGCCTTTGCTGGCTTCGAGCGCCTGCTGACTTTGTCTCTCTATCTGCCGTAGATTGAGTGGGGAGCTTGCGCACTTGTTCTCACTGGGAACACAGTCATCTTCGCGACTATTCTAGGCTTCTTCCTGGTCTTTGGGAGCAATGATGACTTCAGCTGGCAGCAGTGGTGAGGAGCTGCTGAACTGTAGTCACATGGACTTCTGTCGTCTGCTGGCCGTCCGTGCACAGGAGAGGGGCCGTGATGCTGGGTTGTTGGCGAGCCTCTGGGGGGTCCGAGGGGCTCCCTCCTCACTGTTGTACGCCTACTGTTTCCACGGGGACTTGCTGAAGATTAAAAGGATTTTCTCTTTTGGAAAAGCTTGGCTGGTTTCCCACTTCTCTAGACTATGCTTTCCATGGTGTCCTGCTGAATCTAAAATACTTACCTGTTTTCCCTGTTCAGTTGTTTTAAAATCAGTATGCAATGTTACAGATTTTTAAGATGTAATAACCATTTGCATTGGTTCAGGAATTCAGAACTCTGGCTGTATTATGGACTAAAAGACATATTTTCTCTAAAAATCAGTTAGTCTCCATTATAGAAAAGTATACATGCATAAGTTTTCATTCAGGATGACATCACTCCAGGTGAACGCAAACATTCAGAGTGTTGCCATACCTTATCTACTATTTACTCAGTGCAAAGATAGCTGCATTTATACCTCAGGGGGGCCGACTAATACTGCCCACGCCCTCCATAAGGGTTGCTGGTTTTACTAGTGGACAGGTGTTTTGTGAATTGAAAATTATTTTGTGGAATTGCTATAAAAGAGTGCTTTTCTCCTCAATTGTTGGAAGAATTTATGTTAAACTTTAAGGTACAAGTGTAAAAATGAGTTTGGGGATCCAGTTTATATCCGTGTTTGTTATGGTCATAGCAAGCGGGTTGCTGCGTGCAAAGCAGCAGCATTGGCCTTCCACTGCCTGCGTACTGTTTCCATCTCTAGTGACAGCTCTGAGCTCTGTCACCTCTCATGGTTTGAAGGACGAAAGGGACATGCATGGGACAGTCGTGTGTTTGCAGTATAGATACTCAAAAACTTCCCCTCTGCTTCCTCCTTTTAACTTATTTTGTACATTGTATATATTAAGTAAAAGAACTTTTCAAATATAGTTTAATAACGTTTAGAAATGTTTGACTACTAGGAAACTGCTGCACCATACATGCAGAGCGCCCCTCCCCCACAAGGCCTTGACGTGATTCACAAGTGACTTGTTAGTCTAGCAGGTGATCCAGGAAGGAACAGTTGTAGGACTTAGACCACGGCAAGAGTCGTCGCCCAACCTTTTAGCGTATGTACTTTAAGACCACTTAAGGCAGGTCTGCTGTCAACCTCTCAGTTGTCTGGGGTTTGGTTTCATCGTGATGAATCTGCTATTGTGACTAAGGTATTTATTGTATGAATTAATATAGAGTAGCCAAATCCAGCTGTGTCACAGCTCCAAATACAGACCTGACCAAAAACCTCTCGGTGACCAGGAATGACCGACTCGGAGCAGTCATTTGCATCTTCAATTTTCAGTACTTCACCCGAAAGCTGATTATGAAAATGTTCTCATTGATCCAGTAGTAAGTATTTTGTGAGGACATTTGTATGTTTTTCCAGTGTGCTTATATAAAAAGAAGTGTTCTGCCTTTAGCTGAAAATGAGTAACCATGGCAACTGTCTTTTGTTGTTGTTTTTTTCCTACAGTTTATTTCTCAAAAAAA
>NW_022196905.1:175133947-175146019 GCF_008632895.1 Mastomys coucha | reverse complement strand
AAAAAAAACAACCAGGAACATGCACCAAGTTTGTTCAGCTTTTTACTAAAGACGCCTAAAGCTGCAGTTCTTAATTTGTTTTTGTTTGCCCTGACCCATGTTTTATTCCTTTGGCTGTGAGGTGGGAAGCATTATGAAATGTCCAAATGCGGCCATGCCGTTTGTGGGTTAGGCCAGAAGTGGCTTGTTGAGTATAAAGATGACGGAGACTCGCCCGCGGGTGTGCGGGTGTACGCAAGCTCAGAAGCCTGCGTGGGCTCGGGATGGAACGAGAGGTTCCGTCTCTGGTCCTCCCTGCTGTCCTTCACAAACGAAGTGCGCTTGGCCGTAGACTCCTCTTCTAACAGCTGCATATTCTTTCTGGGTACTAATCTTAGCAGCTCATTGCGTGTCTGACTATGACACTGGCTTGCCAGTCCCATCTCTGGTTTCTAGGCTAGCTACTTAAGAGTTTTTTCACGAGTATGCGCCAACACAACATTGTCATCCTACCGTGGAGAGAGAAAACTTTTGATGACGAAACAATAAAGATTTTAAATATCCATTTTAGCTTGTGGGTGTTTTCATAGTAAAAGTTCAGCCGATGAAGTGCACTAACCATTTAAGAATGGGACACTGAGCTAGACAAGGTGACAAATGCCCATCGCCTCAGGGCAAGAGGATCAAGAGTCCAAGACTGCACTGGGCTACGTGGGACTCTGTCTAAAGAATCAAAACTAGGGATGTGCTAAAAAGCAAGCACCCTAGCAAATCAAGCCTGCAGGGGTAAAGTGAAACCATGGTGACTATACAGCCCTGAGGCTCTGATCGAGTGCACGGGCCTGAACCCGGCTATGTTTACAGTGAGTTCCAAGAGACTCACTGAAATTTCAGCTGACCAGTCTTACCAAGGGCAAGTTACTGTTGGCTAGCCTGTGCTTTAGACTCCAGGGTATTTTTCGGAGACGACTGTGGGTGAGATGTTCGAATTCCTATTTCTCTCAACACAAGCTTGTGTTGTCCCTTAGTGAAGATTAGGATCCTGTTTGAAGAACTGTCAGCCGGGAGTGTGGCTCTGGGTGGAGTATTCGCCTCACTTGACCCAACCCCGGTAAATTAAGAAAAGCCCATTGAAAAAGGCAGCTAGCTCTGGCTTCCTTTTAATCACTCTACCGAAGTATTTGTCTTTTAAGATTTTATTATTATTATTATATGTAAGTACACTGTAGCTGTCTTCAGACACACCAGAAGAGAGGATCAGATCTCATTACAGATGGTTGTGAGGCCACCATGTGGTTGCTGGGACTTGAACTCAGGACCTCTGGAAGAGCAGTCAGTGCTCTTAACTGCTGAGCCATCTCCCCAGCTCCTCCACGGAAGTATTAAGGAGCGCATATACTTGTGCTTTTTTGTAACAGTTGGCTTTTTCTTTGGTAATGAAGGACTGTGGGGGAGGCACTACCAAACTGGCTTTAATCTCAGGGGCTGCCCTCATCCCCACCCCATGGGGCGAGGAGTAAACCGACTCCTCCAAGTTTCCTCTGAGCTCCACACCCCTACCGTGGTGCGTTCACGCACACAAAAATTCATTTTTAAAAATGATAGGCCATCAAAACGGCCCAGTAAACATGGCTAGTGAAGACTGACGACCTGGATTCAATCCCCCAACACCAACATGGCGGGAATGAACTGGGGGCGGAGAGATGATGGCTCAGAGGTTAAGAGCACTTACTGCTCTTACAGAGGGCTTGGGTTTACTTCCCAGCATCCATTTGATGGCCGTAACCATTCATACCATCTGTAAAAACAGCTCCCACACCCTCTCTTGCTCCCGAGGGACCCAGCCTGCAAGCAGCACACATACATAAATGCAGGCAAAACTCATACGCATAAATCTTAGACCCCCCAAAAAAAATTTAAGGGAGATAACCAACTCTCAAACTGTCTTCTGATTCCCGAACGTTTACTATTACAAGTATAAGCCCCCATACACCGATAATAAATGTTAAAAGAATTCTTTTCCCGGTTTTTTTAAATGACCATAGCCTGTATTTGGGGAGAGATTATGTTTCTGGTGCTTTAAAATTGACCCTAGCACTCCTAACTGAATTGGTTCCTAAGGCACTAGTGTATGCTATAAAAGAAAGGGTAAAACACTGTTGGGGAAACAGGTGTAATACGCATCCCAGTGCCACCCCAGGCATTTGTGTCTCTCACCTGTGCAAGCCAATTGCCTTGTGAACAATGTTCTTCCTGCTGGAAGGGCTTTTCCACCTGTAGTCCTTAACTGTCCAGATAATCTAAGATCATGAACAATAAGAGCAAGCTGCAGAACACCAGCAGGAGCCTGTAATTAAGCACCCTACGCTTTAAGGTAGATCTGTGCTTGGCCTTCACAGGCCTTCATTTCTGCCTCATTACGGAACTCCTCACCATTTGCTCTTAGTTACATAGAATTCAGGGTTGAAGGTTTAGTTTCTCCAATTATATTACGTGTGTGTGTGTGTGTGTGTGTGTGTGTGTGTGTGTGTGTGTGCTGCACATGCGCTCGTGTGTGCCGTGACGTCTAGGTGGCAGCCAGAGGACTGCTTGGGAGAGTTAGCCTCTCCTTTCACCATGAGGGTCCCAGGGATTGGACTCCAGTCATCAAGGTTTACGTATCGGGTACTCCTATCAGCTCGATGGTCATGAAGTTTATAACTATTTTAATTCTTCTCAAGAGTATTTATTTTAATTACACTCACATGTATGTCACAGATGTGAGGGGTGGGGGTGTGCCCGTGAGTGTGGCTGCCTGCTGAGGCCCGAAGAAGGTATCAGATTCCCTGAATCTGGAGTTCTGAGGTGTTATGGGAGCTGGGAATTGAACTGGGTCCTCTTCAAGAACAGTCTTCAGTCTTAGCCACTGAGCCCATCTGCCCCAGCCTCTAAAATACTTTTTTGGTTTGTTGTTTTTGTTGTTGTTGTTTTTTTTGTTGTTTTTTTTTTTTGTTTGTTTGTTTGTTTGTTTGTTTTTCCGAGACAGGGTTTCTCTGTGTAGCCCTGGCTGTCCTGGAACTCACTCTGTAGACCAGGCTGGCCTCGAACTCAGAAATCCGCCTGCCTCTGCCTCCCAAATGCTGGGATTAAAGGTGTGCGCCACCACTGCCCAGCTGTTGTTATTGTTGTGCTGGGAATTGAACTCATAGCCTTATCCTTTTGCTAAGCAAGCACTCTGCCACTGAGCGAAATCGGTATGAGAAAATGACTGCCCTGTTTTGCTTCCAGACTCCTGAAGAAACTTTGAAACTATCCTTGGGTTTAGAACCACAAGTTGCAACAGTACTAATAGGTGAGGTGTTAATTTTAGGCATTAGTATGAGGGAGACACTTTGTAACAGCTTAGAGCAGTAGAAACTGTCACATAGCATAGGAACAAACAAGCCCTGGCGATTCCATGGATTTGCCATTGTTATAAGGTTTACCTATTTTTATTTGCTGTGTACAGCTGTTTTGCCTGTGTGTTCCTCTGGGTACCATGTGTCTGTAGTGCCTGTAGGGGCCAGAAAAGACTGTCAGATCCCCTGAACTGGAGTTGCAGATGGTTGTGAACCCCTAGGTGGGTGCTGGGAACTGAATGTGGGTCCATTTGTTTGTTCGAGACAGGGTCTCTGTATGTATCCCCACTATCCTGGACCTCTGCGTGTAGACTCTATCCTCACAAGTGCTGGAGTTAACAACTGGCACCAGCATGGCAGTCTGTCTGTAAGTACTCTTAACCACAGAGCCATCTCTCCAGCCCACTCTGTGACCGCTAAGAACATTGCTCTTTGATGATTGAGTTACACCATGCTTAGCATTTCGTATGGAAGCATGTTTCTCATGGCAGATGACCACTCCATAATGTCCTGTAAATGTAGCTGTGGCATAAAATAATCATAGATTTCTGAACTCCCTTCCCCCATAGAACAGATGTCTTTCTGAAAGCTAGGTTTACGTCAAAGATCGGAGGTCGGGGGTGGGGGACTGGAGAGATGGCTTAGTGGTTAAGAGCACTGACTGCTCTTCCGAAGGTCCTGAGTTCAATTCCCAGCAACCACATGGTGGCTCTCAACTATCCGTAACTAGATCTGACTTCCTCTTCTGGAGTGTCTGAAGACAGCTACAGTGTACTTACATATAATAAATAAATAAATCTTTAAAAAAAAAAAAAAATCCGAGGTCAGGCTGGTGAGATGGCTCAGTGGGTAAGAGCACCGACTGCTCTTCCGAAGGTCCTGAGTTCAAATCCCAGCAGCCACATGGTGGCTCACAACCACCGTAATAAGATCTGACGACCTCTTCTGGAGTGTCTGAAGACAGCTACAGTGTACTTATTTATAATAATAAATCTTTGGGCCAAAGGTAGCAGGGCCTACTGGAATGAGCAGAGGTCCTAAAAGTCAATTCCCTACAACCAGATGAAGGCTCACAACTATCTGTACAGCTACAGTGTGTACTCATATACATAAAATAAACAAATCTTTAAAAAAAAAAAAAGATCTGAGGTCATTTTAAAAACTCAGTTAAAACAGCCTCCTGGGATTAAATTAAGATAAGTACATGGCTTTTGTCACGGTCTGAGTCATCCGAGGACACTCAGTCACTGGAGAGTTAGAGTTTGCTGTGTAGTCATGGACTTGGATAGACACCCAGCACCACATGAAAAACCAGGCAGCCTGTGAGTGCCTGTTGTCCCCATACTTAGAGGCAGATCCTGGCACTGGCTAGCCAGCTTAGTCAAAACTGAGTTCCAGGTTCAAGAGACTCTTGTCTCAAAAACTAAGGTAGAGAGTGACTGAGGAAGAACCTGACCAAGAAGGCCTGCAGCCTCTATGTGCCCAAGCACCCCCACACAAACATGCATCACACACATGAACACACAACAGGCACACATACAAAATGGCTTTGAGAGCCAGTTACCAGTAGAGCAGTGAGAACCGAGAACACTGGACAGGGATATGTTATTGCTATCAAATAAGATGTATATGTATTCTATACATCATCCTATTAGAACTGGCATTTCTCACCAATATATATGGAAGAACAATTCTTTTCAAGTCTATTGCTCAGAACAGTCATTTCGAAGTAGTCTTTAAAAACTTTTTAAGCATGGAGTCATTAATGTCTATAATCCCAGGGTTGGGAAGGCTTCAGCAGGGAGATTCCAAATCTGAGAACAGCCTGAGTTACACAGACCCTCAAGAAAACCAATTTAGCCGAGCAGCGGTGGCACACGCCTTTAATCCCAGCACTTGGGAGGCAGAGGCAGGTGGATTTCTGAGTTCGAGGCCAGCCTGGTCTACAGAGTGAGTTCCAGGACAGCCAGGGCTACACAGAGAAACCCTGTCTCGAAAAACCAAAAGAAAAAAGAAAAAAAAAAAAGAAATGTTATGGGAATATGTTTTTGTTTTAATCTCTGGTATGGGATATGGGGCTGCTTCGCATTTTCCACAGGAGCTGACTATGATTTGCCTCGTGCTCTGGCAGGGGCATGATTTTGCCAGCTGTTGATAAGTTTTGCAACTGTATGTTTGCAATCCTAGGGACTCTTGAGAGGGTATATAAATACAAGAGCCCCAGAGAGGTGCAACCACTGCTGCTGGCTGCTGGCTGCTTGATAGTTGGAGATATCCTGACCTCGAAAATCAAAATTGCCCCCAAAGAACTTGATGCACCTAATCAGCAGGAAGTAATGTAACAATATTGATACCCCCTTTCCCCTCTAGCCTTCTTTCTCTCCGAGCTAGTGTTGGGGGGTTGGAAAGGATCGGGGTGAAGAGGGTGGTAGAAATAGCCAAAAGTCCGATTCCAACATACTTTCCCATTCACCTGACAATCGAATGAGATATGAAATAAGATATCCCCAAAGTAGATCAAAGAATGTCAGTTCCTGTCTGTGTAAAGAGAGAAATATGGAGACTCACAAGAGTGAGAATTTGAGAAACAGAGGTGATGGCAGGGCAGTGTCTGGTTGCAAGCTGCTAGCAGCACACAGGACTTGGAACTGTGGGTGTCCCAGAGCAGAGTTCTGCTGGTGGCTCTTCAGTTCCCTGAGACTCAGCAGGCAGTGGAGGCAGCAGCACAAGGGAGAGCTACTTCTTGCCTGACTCCTAGCATCCTGAATACTGTGGAGATGTGAGGTAGGGTTAGGTGCAGCCTATGTCTAAGGGGTATCCAGAACTGCCGATAACACTTGCAGATGGAAAAGCCTTTACATAAGCAAAAATGCATAATCTCATATAAACTCATATACAGATTCATTCATGCTCATTTTCTTTTTCATTTATACATATCCATTCATACCAAGTTGGGCCCAGCTTGCATGCATTCTCATCACAATTACATACTTACACACACATCCATACTTACATATGCATTTGTAACAAAAGACCAAGCACTGGTGTAGAAAGAACTCACTCATTCTGGATGAAAAAATGGAGCTCCAGCCGGGCAGTGGTGGTGAACGCCTTTAATTCCAGCACTTGGGAGGCAGAAGCAGGTGGATTTCTGAGTTCATGGCCAGCCTGATCTACAGAGTGAGATCCAGGACAGCCAGGGGTACACAGAGAAACCCCGTCTTGAAAATCCAAAAAAAAAGAAAGAAAGAAAGAAAGAAAGAAAGAAAGAAAGAAAGAAAGGAAGAAAGAAAGAAAGAAAAGAAAAGAAAAAATTCAGCTCCCATTATTACATAGAGTAAGAAAAGGCTTCTACCCTTTTAATGCTAGGTGGATTAAACCCATGTCAGTAAGGTAAAGCTTTGTTTCTTTTAATAAGACTAAGGCTGCCTTGTCCTTACCATGGGACCTGTTCTGTCCCACGGTAAGGAGAAGCCTGCCTGCTCCTTCTGCTCTCTGCAGCATCTTCTTTTTTCCTCTTTCCCTCTGCATTCTGCACATTGCTCTCTTAGTATTTTATGTTGCCTATAGTTTCTAAGCTATTCCACTCTGCATTCTCCTTCTAATCTAAAAAGTGTCCTGTCTAAAAACTTCTCCTCAGTTCAGTTCCTCTCTCCGCTCAGTTATTTTCAACTGCGTTCCTTTTACCTCAGTCCCCAGTTCTGATTCTTCTCTTTGTCCTCAGACCTTAAACATCTTTCAGAATACATGATCACATGTTAAAAAGTTCATCAAAAGTTCACACAGAAAATCAAATCATAAGTTGAAATAGAAGTTTACAACAGAGAATGTTTACATGCATATCCATGAGGAGTAATTATCTAGCTAAACATCCCTCATTTGTCTCAGCTCCACAGGTTCACCAAAGGTTTAAACCATAGCTAAGTTATAAGTGAAGTTTTATAAAGATAAACCCAGTCAGTCAATATTTTATCTTCTGCCCTACCACCTATAATAAATTGTTAGTTCCCTTTTTATGACTTTTGGTTAATTGTTTTACAACCTATTGGAATGTGCTCTGAATAGGAGAAAGTCTGGTTACCATCTAAGAGCAATTAACTGCTGACACTTGGGAGACTGGCAGAGTTCTCATTGCAGTTTTGACTATCAGAAAGGGACCTAATAGCAGTCCCACTATAAATGAATTTAATAATCACTGATATAATTTTAGGAATTCTTATAGGATCATCATAGAGTCTTAAGTCATCTATTTATATAGCATCACCATAAGACAGTACATCTTCATGAATCTGCAGAGATCTGCTCCAAAGGGGTGTGCTATTACTTAGTGATTATTATATATGTATAATAATAACAGGAAAAGCATATTAATAGCAGGAATCTTTCCTAAATTGACTCCCTTATAGCCTTGCTTAATAAGGGCACACCAGTCACAGATTATATAATAATACGAAGCAGGCCACTTCAGGATGATCACCTGCTAGTTATTAGCTTGTCCCACTATGGCTCCTGACAGTGTGTAATTCCTGTGCTGGGGAAGCAGAGGCAAGTGGATGCCTGGGGTTTGCTGGCCAGCCCTTCTAGCTGAGTCCCTGAGCTCCAGGTTCAGGGAGGGACCGCTTTTCAAGAAATAAGACAGAGAGAAATTGAAGAAAACAACCAGCACTAACAAATATGTCTGTGAGTACACACACACACGCACACACACACACACACACAGGCATGCACACACACGCACACATGCACACAATCACAGGCACATACACATACACATACACACACATATACTGTTTTGATTTTCAAGATAAGAGTTTCTCTGTGTAACTCAGGCTGTCCTAGAACTCCCTCTGTGGCCTTAACGGAGATTCGCAGGGACTCTGATTCCCAAGTACTGGAATTCAAGCTGTGTGCTACCTTCCCTGACAATTTCCATGGTAGTTGTTGTTTGTTTTGTGTTTGTTCTATTTTACATAATGGAAAAGAGTATTTATGTATAGTCCAGGTGCCCACAGATGTATCCTTCATTCCTGGCTACATTGGAAGTTATGAGGCAGCCTTAAACATAAGAAAGAGTGTGTTCCGGACAGGAAGGACAACTGCCTTACAGCTCCACAGAGAGAGAGTACACCTCTACAACTATCACTTCATTTGTTAAACTCCAACCCTAACCCTAACCCTAGCCTAACCCTAACCCTACTCTAACCCTAACCCTAACCCTAACCCTAACTCTACCCTAATCCTAACCCTAATCCTAACACTAACCCTACCCTAACTCTACCCTACCCTAACCCTACCCTAATCCTAACCCTAACCCTAACCTTACCCTAACCCTAACTCTAACCCTAACCCTAACCCTAACCCTACCCTAACCCTAACCCTACCCTAACCCTAACCCTCTACTTAAGTAATTACCAAGTGTTAGGTGGTGTCCTAGGATTTCTGTTGCTGTGATCAAAGCACTTCCTAAAAACAACCTGAGGAGGAAAGGGTTTCCTTCACCTTACTTTAAATCCGTGACTGAGAGAAGCCAAGATTAGAACTCGAGACAGGAATGGAGAGGCAGGCACTGAAATAGACTATCAAGGAGGGCTACTTTCCAGACTGTTCCCATGGTTTGTTCAGCTGGCTTTCTTACCCAGCTCAGGGCCGTCTGCCCTCCCACACCAATCTTTCATCAAGAAAATGTGCCACAGACATGCACACAGTCCACCCAGTCCAAGGGGATAGATAATTCCTCAACTGAGATTCCCCTCTCCCCAGGTGACTACTTTGTGTCAAGTTGAGAAAACTAATCAATACAGGTTTGGCTATTCACTTGTTCTTCTCTGAAAATGATATTAGCCTTTCTATCTTTTTTTTAAATCCAAATTCCCAAGTTTAGACCTGCATGAATTAAATGAAGTAGTGATTAACTTCCTGTCACTGAGAGGTTAAAATTTTCAAACTGTGCTGTGGGAATTTTAAGTTCAGCTGTTAGTTGAACTCAATGGGAGACCAGCTCCCAGGACATAGAAGAATGGGAGACCAGCTCCCAGGACATAGAAGAATGGGAGACCAGCTCCCAGGACATAGAAGAATGGGAGACCAGCCCCCAGAGCTTAAGAGACAGGAGCGGCCTGGCAGGAAAAAAGAAAAACAAGGTAACAAACAATTGCCAGGTGGCTAACCTGCTTCTGAACCCTAGCACAAGCCAGCACCAATCAGAGACTACCCCGTACTTTCCCCTGCCTTAGTTTCCCCTTTTTCCCTAGCAACTGTGTGGGTATAAAAACCTGTTTAAATTTTTGCTTGGGGCCAGACTCCTCTACCCCTGAGAGGGATCTGAGTTTCGCCCCAGCTAGCTGGAATAAAAAGCATCTTGCAGATTGCATCAAGTCCGTGTCTTGGTGGTGTGTGGGTTGTCGCTCCCGGGATTTGAGTGTGGAGGTCCCTCTGGGAATCTCACATCACCGAAAGTGCCTTGGTGTCACATGAGGAAAAGAAATAAATGCACTTTCTCTTGCAGTCACTTAACCAAGTGTGAGCCGGATTTGGATACTCTGTTGCAAGCTCCATTGATTACTTCTGTCCTGGTCTGTCCAGTCAGTCTTTATTTGTGCCTGCCCCTTTGTATCATACTTTCTATTTTGTCTGTGTCTGTTGTGTGTCTGTCCCTAACAAAGGGCTTTGCATATGCAGAAGCAGCATGACAATTTGCAGAAATCTTTTTTTTTAAAGATTTATTTATTATTATAAATGAGTACACAGAAGAGGGCATCAGATTTCATTATGGGTGGTTGTGAGCCACCATGTGGTTGCTGGGATTTGAACTCACGACCTTCGGAAGAACAGTCAGTGCTCTTACCCGCTGAGCCATCTCACCAGCCCCTGCAGAAGTCTTTAACAGAGTTTACAAGGAATTAAATCACCAACTTGTTTGGAACAACCAAAAGAAACTTATTTTAAGTACTACCGTTTCCTCCTCAGACTCCATTTAATCATAGGGAGAAACTAAACTCAAGGTCCCAGGCCCTTCTGGATCTGGGAACTTCCCAAACGCTGAACAACTTCTATTTTAAGGAAATAGTTGTCTGAGTGCAGACATCTCGAGGACAGCTTTGCCATCTTGCAGACAGGGTCAAAGTTCTTGTTCCCAGCTCCAGGATCCAACTCCTATCCCGAGTGGTTGACACTCCCTCGCTCAACTTATGTCAAAATATGATTGGTCAGTACCACTCCCCCTTGTTTTATGGATTCATCCTTTAAGTATGCTGTACAAGGTTCCTTCAGGGTCATAATTAGCTCCCGAGTCTGTTCTTCAGCCCTGTTCCAATACTTGATTACAATAAACTTTGGACATCTGCACTGACCTGATGTTTGAATTATCTTGGGTGTATATTGGATTCCAGTGGACCCCACAAAAAAACTGATCTCAAACGAGCCAGACAGCAAGCATCATTGTTTATCAACCAATAAGTGGATTCTTTCAACCTTTATAGTACATTTTAGGAAGTTGCTTTCAATTTCTGTATTTACAGCCGGGCGGTGGTGGCGCACGCCTTTAATCCCAGCACTTGGGAGGCAGAGGCAGGAGGATTTCTGAGTTCAAGGATGGCCTGGTCTACAGAGTGAGTTCCAGGACAGCCAGGGCTACACAGAAAAACCCTGTCTCAACAAAACAAAACAAAACAAAACAAAACAAACAAGAGTTTCCATGGTTGTTCATGGTGTCTCTTCCCAGCAATAGAAACCCTAACGAAGACAGCCGCTTTCAGCAAATGATACATATGCATTATCTGGGTCAAGGGCATGTAAGAGTACATAACCTAAGATTACAACTTTTTATTAGCTTAGCTTGTAAAAGATGTTTACATAGGAAGTCCAAGGCAAGTAAGATTGGTTCTCTAAAAGGCAGGTTAAATAAAGAGCACAAGTACACAGCAGGATAGCCGACTTTAGTCTTCAGGGCCCTCAAGGTGTAGTATTAGCTCAGCGTGAGGTCCGGCAGAAGTTCCAGTCTTCCAGGGTCTTCAGAGACGTTTTCAGAATTGGAATGGCTTCAGAGACTAAATTTTTCAAGCTTATGGCGAGGGCCGAGTATCTAGTTCATGATAACATGGTTGATTTTTTTTTTTTTTCAGTTTTGCTTCCTGTCTGACACGCTTTTTGTTTTCTGGTTTGAGTCTCTGAGGCAGGGTCTCACTATGCAGTACCTGCCAGCCTCAGACTTGGCATTTTCTTGCCTAGGATTCCTGAGTCCTGGGATTTCAGTTGCATGCCACCTTGCTTGACTTGTTAGGGTTGAATGTTTCCTAGAGGTATGCGTGTTGGAGACCTGGTCCCAAGGGTAGCAGTGTCGACAGACAGCACAATCTTTAAGAGCTGGATCCCAATGGAGTCATGTCACCCAAAGAGTTGAAGGTGGTTTTCTTTCTTTTTTATTTTTTTCAAAAAACAGACAGGGTTTCTCTGTCTGTCCTGGAACTCACTCTGTAGACCAGGCTGGCCTCCAACTCAGAAATCCGCCTGCCTCTGCCTCCCAAGCGCTGGGGTTAAAGGCACCCGGCCGAAGGTAATTTTTAAGAGATGCTTTAGTGTTTTTCCCAAGAGTGCCGCGGACCGGGGTTTCTCGCGGGGTCCCTGTTCCACAGGACAAAGGGTTCTGGCCGGGTGGGCACGGGATTCGGCTTTGACAAACAGACTAGACACGAGTGGTGTAAGGTCTGAGTGTATTTCT
>NW_022196905.1:175122986-175133169 GCF_008632895.1 Mastomys coucha | reverse complement strand
TATCCTTTATCAGGATTTTATCCCCGATATTTTGGATGTGACTGGAGTAGACGAGTGTGCGTAGCACAAGAGGAGTGTTAAAGAAAGTAATATTGGCCCAGGCAGCTCTCTGGTCTACTCCGAGATTTGAGCCATTGTCCCTGTTTGTACTTCTGCTGTGATGTGACAGCATCCACCATCAAGGCCTCAACAGAAGCCAAACCAACAGACCTTGAACCTCTAAGCCTGAGACCTAAATAAACCTCCTTTTCTTCATAAGTCGGCCTGTCTCTAACACTTCATTATGGCAATAAGAAGTCATTCATGCCAGATTGCTATACTTCACATCCCAGAATCAACTGGGCCCACTGGGAACTAAGCATTTGAATCTCTGTGCATATAACATCTTCACATGGTTCACAGTAGTTTGATGGCTTTTTTTTTTTTTTTTTTTTTAAATCTGGTAGTGAGGATCAAACCAGGGACCTCCCATCTGCTGGGCAGACACTCACTGAATCATGCCCTCTATGTACACCTGACATTTTTTATATACAGATTTACTTCAACCTTACTTCCCCATCTAGAAAAGTCCCTGTGCTTCTCCGGTCTGTACCTCAGGAACAACAGAATAGCTCGTTACTGTACGAGCCTTAATCACCGTCCTCCTGCTGTAACTCGACACCATTGCCAAAGAAACTCTTAGGAAGGAAATCATTTAATTGGGGCTGACTTATAATCCCAGGGGTTTAGTCCATTATCAACATGGCAGGAAACATGGCAGCCTGCAGGCAGACGTGGTGCTGGAGGAGCCGAGAGTTCTCCATCCAGATCGGCAGGCAGCAGAGAAAGGCACTAAACCTGGACTGCACTTTTGAAACTTCAAAGCCCGCCCCTAGTGACACACTTCCTCCGACAAAGCCACACCTCCTGGTCCTCTCAAATCGTGCCATCCTCTAAGCATTTAGATATATAAAGCTATGGGAACCTTTATTGCCACAGACTGGGTTGCTTCGGGGACCCCTTGTTCCTCAGGGTGATAAAAGTTCTGGCCTGGTGGGCAAAGAATTCGGCAAGTGACAAACAGACACGACACAAGGGAATGTGGTATCTGAATGCAATTTGTACAAAGTGAAAATCAGGCTTATATAGTATACAGAGAACAGGGCAAACTACAGAAGTCACGTAGGCAGGAGATGGCCACATCAAGGTCAGTGAGAACAAGCAGCCAGGTGCAAAGTGGAGGAACAGTGGTGTCCTTCTTCCTGGGTTATTTTGGTAGCCCTAAGATAAATTCTCTGGGTCTGTCTGAGGCAAGCAGCTGAAGGACGTATATTGGCATTCTTTGGCTGTAACATAGATAATTAGTGACGGAAGCCCTACAACTTCTCTCTGGTAGTAAAACAATTCTGCCTTGAGTGGGACTGCTCTGATAATAAGTGCCTAACTGCTAGCTCTAACTCTTGAGACACCCTGTCTGGTAAGGCAGTTTCTTAGTAAAAATTCCAAGCTAATTACAGCTAGGAAATCAATTAGGATAATTGAAACACTGTGGAGGCCAGGAAAAAATGTTTAATCTCAGTTTTAGCTAGTACAAAATATTTCTTAGGGCACCTTTATGCCTGAATAAAGAAAGCACACAGATCTCTCCACAGACTTTAGCAGAGATCAATCTGGAACACACCTGAGCTAGGAGATGTCAGCGATTGACTGCCTCGGGAGACTGACTCCTTTTGAAGTGTACACCTCAGTTCCGTTATCAGGTTTTTAGGCCTGTCATACAGACACAACCGAAGTAGACAAGTTCTGTGTGACACTTTATTATTCAAACCTCCACAGAAGAGAAGCACATTTCTGTGGCCAGCCATCATGTTTATCCATCGAATACTTAAAAACTCTCACTCTGAAAAAAATGTAAATCCATTATTCATGAAGGCATCCTCTGCCATTTTAATGGCTGGGTGAGATAAAGGGCAGAGAAAGATTTCAGTTACACTTGTCTTTTCTTGTCACTAATAGAAAAAGCAAAAGACAATACACTACGGGGAAGATACTGTTGTAAGAGCAGCACAGTCGACCGAGAGAGGAAAAGCTCCGGCCCTCCACCGCCAGCATGATGTAGGCGATGATGAGCTGGGTATGGGCCCACGTGAGGGCTCTATAAAGCAGCCTCAGGGGCCACGATCTGATATATACATTGGCAAAAGTGTGAATCAGGTAATCGGCTTTCACCATTATAGACCAGCACAGGAAGCCGAACACCTGGCCTGGGTGGAGCCCGTGCCACCAGGCAGAGAAGGCAAATGTCTGCAGCAGGGGCCAGCGCTGGCTCTTCTGGAAGACAAGCCGCCTGAGCCACCGAGCTGTGCTTCGGTTCCACTGCCTCGCGAACAGGGAGATCCTGTGGGTAGTTTCCAGTGTCCAAATGTCCACGTCGGGGACGTACCCCTCTTCTCCAGCCTGGCCAGCCTCAGCTCCAAAGCCCGCCGCGTGGAGGAGAGAGTCGTCCAGGATCCAGTGGGAGTAGTAGGTGAGTTTAAAGAGCCCAGCTGTGGACCACATGATGTAGATGCACTCCAGCTGCTGGCAATCATCCAGTCCGGCTCCTTCTCTCACCGCGCTCCTCAGCGCCACCTTGAGGCACTCCAGCCCAAGAATCTGCAGACCCCTCCAGGTCAGAGCTCGAAAAGAGATGCTCAGATACAAAGAGTTTGCTCTTTGAACGCTAGCCTGAAATCTCTGAAAGGAACACAGGGAGCCTCCCAGTAGGGCAGGGAAAAAGAGCAAGTAGCTGAAATAGGGTAGAGCACCCCACAGGTGCTCAGACAAAGAACTCCGGGTGCCCCTCCACGCTGCCTCCACCTTCCCTTCGCAAATGTCCAGTGAGAGGGACGTGACTCTCTGCGTCAAGAGCATGAGGGAAGAAAGAGTGATGTAGAACCTGAAAGACATTTAAATAAATATGTATATGAAGCCACACTGTATTTATTCTCTTGCTCCTGTTCTCTCTCCTCCAACCTGCCCACAGATCTCATGGGCAATCACACTGCACAAACACTCTTAGAATCTTTCAGAACCATGCATTATTCCAGGGCAAAAACACCAATCATCCCAGGCAGTGGTATCACACTTCTTTAATCCCAGCATTCGGAGGCATTGGATTTTTGAACCATACAGAGAAAACCCTCCCTCTTGCCCCATGCATCTGATGCGTATATATGCTGTCATGTGGGTGCTAAGACTTGAACTTGGGTCTTTTGGAAGAACAGCCAGTGCTCTTAACCACTCACCCGTCTTTCCACCTCCTGGTTATAATATTTTAGAATGGCTTATAAATGGCTGGAGAGATAGCTCAGTGGGCACTTGAGGCTGACGCAACCCCAGTTCAATTCCCAGGACCCATGTGGTAAAAAAAGAAAACGGGGAAAAAAAAAAAGAACTAGCTCCCAAAAGTTGTTCTCTGAACTCCATAGGAGTACTGTGTTGTGTACAAAAAAATCAATTATAAATTAATGAAAATGTTTCCTTAAAAAGGGAACGGCTACCGGGCAGTGGTGGCACACGCCTTTAATCCCAGCACTTGGGAGGCAGAGACAGGTGATTTCTGAGTTCAAGGCCAGCCTGGTCTACAGAGTGAGTTCCAGTACAGCCAGGGCTACACAAAGAAACCCTGTCTTGAAATGAAAAACAGGGAGAGAGAGAGAGAGAGAGAGAGAGAGAGAGAGAGAGAGAGAGAGAGAGAGAGTGGTTTACAAATATAAGGGTCAGACCCAGTGTGATGATGCATAACACATTCAAGAGGCTGAGTTAGGAGCATAGTGAGTTGGAGGTTTGTCTATACTGTAAATTCTAGACCATTCTATATGTTAAAAAAATAAATTCAATAAAAATAAGTTTAAGACTGGAGACATGGAAGAAGTTTGGTAACAAAATAAATAATAAGTAGTAGTGAAAAGATGATTCTAGGAAGTTGAAGTTTTAAGTATAAGCCAGGCCCTGACTATAATAGTGCGGTGACTGGAGGTGCACACTGAAAAGGCATCAAGGTGAGTGACAGCACCTAAGCAGGTAACATCCTCAGAGACCCTGATGACAAGATTGCTGAGGACAGCCAGGGAAAATGGCAATCACACTATGTATAATCAAGAAGCCAGCACTGTCCCCAGCCATAGCTATGTCTGGTTCTGACTTAAGGTCATCAGATCCTCCTGCCTGACTTATCCTGAGAGCAGGGTCACCTCCAAATGCCAACTTCCCTTCTGCTGCAGGCTGTGTCTCCCCAACACAGACCAAATTCACATCCCGAAGTTCCAAGCCCTAGTGACTCAGAGTGTGAGCGTATTTGAAGACAGGGTCTTTAAAGAAGCAATTAAAGTGGCTGGAGAGATGGCTCAGTGGTGAAGAGCACTGACTGCTCTTCCAGAGGTCCTGAGTTCAAATCCCAGCAACCACATGGTGGCTCACAACCATCTGTAATGGGATCAATGCCCTCTTCTGGGGTGTCTGAAGACAAGGACTGTGCACTCATATACATTAAATAATTTTTTTTTTTTAAAAAAGAAGTAGTTAAAGATACATAGTTGGCAGACACTCATCCAACATGACTAAAGAGATAGGACAATCACACATGTATATGATCAGACACACATGTGCGATGACCATGTGACAATCCATGGCAGCCATCTATAAGCCAAGACGAGAAGCCACAAAGGCAGCAGCCACTGTGCCTAGACCATCTCCAGGCCCCAAGCTGTGGACAGACACAGTCCTGCTGCATTATCACCCAGTCAGTTGGCTTTGCCATGGCAGCTCTGGCTAGCTGGCAGATATTTTCATTTCACATCTGCCCAGCCTCCCTCCCACTCGGAGCCTGTTCAACTTGCCCTTCTGGCTTCTGTCAGGTCCTGGCTTCCTACTGCAGTCCTGATTCATCACATCCAGAACAGTAATCCTACCCACTTATTATCTAACCTTTCCCAGAGAGACAAGCCTTAAATCAGTCTCTATCACCCATCCCAACTCCACTGAGGGTGTGTGTGCGTGCATGTGTGAAGGCTGAAGGAGAACGTGTAGGTCCTGCTCAGTGGATGCCTGCCTCTTGGTATAGAGTCTCTCACTGAACCTGGAGCTAGGCTGGCAGTCAAGGAGCCCCAGTAATCTCCTGTCACTACCCCTTTCCCAGCACATACAGAGCTAGGCTTACAGCTGGCTGCACACACAGTCACACCTGGCTTCTCCCCTGAATCTCTGAGGTTTGAACTCAGGTCCTCAGATTTACACAGCGAGCATTATCACCCACTGAGCCATCTCGCCAGCACACAAGTCTGAAGTCCTTGGTGAACACTGTCTTAGTTTTCCGTTTGCGGTTTTTGAGATAGGGCCTTCTGTATCCTAGTTAGTCCTCAATTTGCTATGTAGCTGAGGATCGCCTTCAACCCCTGATCCCCTTGCCTCTCCCTCCTTGTGCTAGGATTACAGGCAGATGTCACCACGTCTGGTTTGTCATAATAATTTTTAAAGGACTCTAGGTGCACTGGGAGTGGCTAATCCACTGAGCTAATAGTAGGTTAGAATCAGACAGGTGACCTGCCCAGGACAGTCATGAGTGATACAGACCTGTGGCAACCGACAGCCACAGGGAGCCAGGGACACTAGGTCTCAGACTCACGGCTGCTCTCTCTCCTAGTCTTGTCGATCCCATTGACTCATAACACGTGTCTCTGGCCTGTGCTTAGCTCTTGGTGTCTGTTCTTTGTTGCTTTCCAGACTGGGTGAAGGAATCGATGAAGCAGTTGAGCCTGAATAAAGATGGCAGCCAGCAGCAGCCAGCCAGGCCCTCTGTGACGTGGCTGTGTCAGAGCTGCCAAAGGCTGAGATGAGCCACGTCGCTCCCAGGCACAAGGACAGCTACAGCGAGTGCCAGATACTGAGTTCTATAGACTGCAACACGCAGGGGCGGTGTATAGTTACGGAACTGCCTTCGCATGAGCTCGAACGCCACAGCCTGTCAAGAAAGCTATGGCCAGCTTTGTATTCCTCTTCTAGGAATGGAAGCTGAGCCTTGGGAGAGACTTAATAACTTAAGCGCGCGATCCCCAGATGTGTGAGAATTAGAGTCAGCTCAGCACAACAGGTGCCTTTACCTCATGGGTGGAGGCTCGCGCAGGAAGTATTCGCTGTAGTGGAGACCCAGGTGGCACAGGGTCTGCCAGCCCATCTGAAAGAAGAAGGTCAGCCTATGGACTTCCTGTGGACTGAGGGAGGAGACCAGAGCCACCGTGCAGAGAGCAGGGATGAAGACAAGTAGAGCGTAGGGACCCATGGCAGCCAAAGCCAGGACACCTCCTCCAGCCAGGAGAAAGAGGTACCTGAAAGAAAGGGACAACAAAGTGGCATTTAGGACAGTGTGGCAAGGACCCTGGTGACTCTTGCATGACCGTGGTACGAGTGGCTATAACCACTAGGAGCCTACGGTGGTTTGAATGAAAATGCCTGCCATAGGCTCATATGTTTGAATGTGTGGTCCACAGTTAGTGGAACTATTTAGGAAGGGCTAGGAGGTGTGGCCTTGTTGGGGGAGATGTGGTATTTGGGATTGGGTTTTGAGGTTTCAAAAGCCCATCCTAAGTCCGGTCTATGTCTGTCTCTCTGTCCCTGTCTCCCTCTGTCTGTCTCTGCCTGTGGATCAGGATATAAGTTCTCAGCCCGATGCCTCTGCCTGCCACCATGCTTCCTGCCAAGATGACAATAGACTAACCCTCCAAAACTGAACAGTTAGATGCTTTCTTTTCTAAGACTCGCCTTGGTCACAGTGTCTCTTCAGAACGATAGAACAGTAACTAGGATAGTCTTAGCTTGACAATGGGGCTCTTCAAGATCTGACTGAGAAGCAGTGAAAATGAGTGTGGAAGAGCCATCGCCCCCACCCCCAAAGCAAATACCCTTTCCCCCTCCTCCTAGTGGGTACATCACTCTGTATATTTGAGGGAGCTGCAGAGAGGAGACGCCGCCGTACCTGTCTCAGACAAGTATCTGCACTCGTAAGCAGCAAATCCTTCTGTCAGCCTTTCGTCCTCACTACCATACTTCGGCTCTTAGGACCTCATGGTTTGCTGGTTTGTTTGCTTGTTTGCTTGCTTGTCGAGACAGGGTTTCTCTGTGTAGCCCTGGCTGTCCTGGAACTCACTCTGTAGACCAGGCTGGCCTCGAACTCAGAAATCCTCCTGCCTCTGCCTCCCAAGTGCTGGGATTAAAGGCGTGTGCCACCACTGCCTGGCCTGCTGTTTTGTTTTGAAGTTTTTATAGTTTATGAAAATCTGCAATTACTGCGGATCAGTCACCCTCTCCAGCACAGGGCTGGTCTCTCCCCCGCTTTCTTCACTCTGTCCTCAGCTCCCCTCCTCCACTGCCTTGCAGTCTTTCTTCATCTCATGCCATTTGTGGCTTCCTTCTTCATTGTGTAAGCCAAAGAACCATAAATGATATTGGTTATCTTGCTATTCCCAAATGAGATGTGACATAAATAAAAGACAACTTGCCGGGCACAGGGTCCCATGTCTGTAATCCCAACACTCAGGAGACTGAGGCAGGAGAATTACAAATTCTACAGGCAGCCTGAGCTATATAGCAAGTTTCAGACTAGCCTGACATATATAATGCTAGACCAGGCTGAAGGAAAAAGGGTTTCATCTGGTATGGCTTTGTACATTTGGTCAGGTTTTCCCAGTTTTCTTTCTTAGTATCACAGCCCTCCTAGGGTAAAGGACATCAGTGCCCATTCATTGACACCAACATAGTCATGTGGTCAACGTGTCTTCCACGACGGTGATCATTCTTCAGGCATCTAGGGAAGCAGAACACAATTGTCTTCTTCAGTGTTGAAAGGTGCCCACATGGAAGCAATAGTGTGTGCCCTGGTCCTTGCTCTGAAGCCTCAAGAAGAAGGTGTGAAAAGTCTGGGAGAGGGTTGGAGAGATGGCTCAGTGGTTAAGAGCACTGACTGCTCTTCCGAAGGTCCTGAGTTCGAATCCCAGCAACCATATGGTGGCCCCCAACTATCCGTAATGAGATCTGATGCCCTCTTCTGGTACATCTGAAGACAGCTACAGTGTACTTAGATATAATAATAAATAAATCTTTAAAAAAGAAAAGAAAAGTCTGGGAGAAACCATGTTATGTGGACTTGGTTATTCTTTATGTAGTATATGGAAGGTTTTCACTTTAGTTGTACCAAATTAGTAACACTGGGGAAGGAATGAGAGTGCATGGATGGGCTAGACTGGGCACAGCGAGATGAGGAAACAAAGCTTGCATGCCTCTACTACTCGGAGCGTGGAAATACTGTCACTGGGGGTGTGCATCTGGCTCTGGGCTCAGTGCCACGTTAGCAACAGTTATTTTCCTGAGACCAGCAGAGGTATCAGTGTGGGACACTCCATGGCATACAATTCAAGACCAACCCTGGGTATTCGTTTGAGCCTATTCTTGGGGCCTCAGCCTTCACTTGCAGTGTGTGCTGGTTTGAGTGAGAATGACTCCTATAGGCGCATATATCTAAATGTTTGGTTCTCAGTGGGTGGATGATTTAGGGGTGATTAAGAGGTGTGGCCTTGTAGGAGGAAGGGTGTTACTCAGCATCCCTGCCTGCTGATCAGGATGAGAGCGCTCAGCTACTGCTCTAGCACCATGCCTGCCTGCAATCATACACAGCCATAGCAGCCATGGACTAACCCCTGATTAAACGCTTCCTTTTAAAAGATGCCTTGGTCATGGTGGCTCTTCACAGTAATATAACCACTATATAAAAATAAAGAGTACACTTATTCCTTGGACTGCAGAAGCACAAGCTAGGGATATACATACACACATACATCCATACACACACACACAAACACACACACACATGCACATATACATACATACACATACACGCACACACACATACACACATACACACACATACACACACATACACACATACACACATGCATACATACATACACACATACACATGCACACACATACACACATATACACACACATACACACATGCACACATGAACACATAACATATGCACAAATACACATGCATACACATACACACGCACACACACACATACACACATACACGCACAAACACATGCACACACACATACACACATACACACACATACACATACGATCACATACACACACATACGCACACACACATACACACATACACGCACAAACACATGCACACACACATACACACATACACACATACACACACATACACATACGATCACATACACACACATACGCACACACACATACACAGAGAGAGGGAGATAACAGAACTAAAGGATTAATAACCGTCAAGTATCTACACATGTATACAGTGTAGGATATGCAACTTATCAAGTGCTTTTGATCTCATTTCTAGGCTTTCTGCTAGTAATGAGCAGTACAGAGGAGGCTGAGACCATACAATGGAGAGTTGGAGGCCAGCCTGGGGCATACAGTGAGACCCTGTCTCAGAAACGAACAAGTAAATAATCATGAGGGTTAGGGGTGTGGTCCTGGTAGAACCCTTGATAGCCTGTCCAAGGCTCTCAGTTCATTCCCAACATTGAAGTGAGCCTCGCTGCAGGGGACAGGAGACAGGATCTCTCCCTTCACTTTATAGTAAGGACAGGGTGCCTCCGGAACCTTCTCACATGCACGCTTCAGCACCTTAGAAGCAGACGCACGCTTCAGCACCTTAGAAGCAGACTGTTGTGAAGAGGCCTTAGTGGAAGATGCTTCTGAAAAGTCAACAGGCTATTGCCCAAAGCCACCTCCTCACTTTTCTTAGCTAGGAAACTAAGATTTTTATTTAATGGAGTTGCATGTGTGTGTGTGTGTGTGTGTGTGTGTGTGTGTGTGTGTCCACATGTGTGGTGTACGTAAGAATTGAAGAAATGGCCCAGTGGTTAAGAGAGCTTATTGCTCTTGTAGAGTTCAGCTTTGATTCTGAGTATCCATATTGGGAGGACCACAACCTTCTGCAACTCCAGTTCCAGAGGACCTGGTGCCCTCGAGTGACTTTCATCAGCTCTTGTACACACATGGTGCATACATACATAAAATAAATAAATGTAAAGAAAAAGAACAGACAAACCTTACCATGGTGAGCAAGCACTCTCAGCCCTGGGGTGACTGCGTGGGGGGGGGGGGACTAACCCTT
>NW_022196905.1:175121903-175122924 GCF_008632895.1 Mastomys coucha | reverse complement strand
TAACCCTTGCTTTATGCTCACTAGATGAGCCTTACCATGGTGAGCGAGCACTCTCAGCCCTGGCGTGGCTGCATGGGGGGCTAGCCCATGCTTTACGCTTACTAGAGGAGCCTTACCATGGTGAGTGAGCACTCTCAGCCCTGGCGTGGCTGCGTGGCGGGGCTAGCCCTTGCTTTACGATCACCTTGTTTTTGTGAATCTTCCTATACGAAAAGCTTCTTTATAACTGTTCTCCTAACGCCTTTAATCCCAGCACTTGGGAGGCAGAGGCAGGCACATCTCCTAGTTCAAGTCCAGCCTGGTCCACAGAGTGAGTTCCAGGACAGCCAGGGCTACAGAGAGAAACCCTGTCTCAAAAAACCAAACCAAACCAAGCAAAAGAAATAACTGTCCCCTATGGCTATCGCCCAGAAACAAGGGTAAGGGCCATCTACTTGTTGTCAACACGGTATAATATATTCTAATTTAGTCAAACAAGTACCTGTAACTATCAAATACAGCTAGATTTTACATAAGAAGGTTCACTAGGTCTAAGAGATGGTGCCTTAGCAGTAGAGTACATTTCAACATGTGTGAAACCCTGGGTTCAATCCTGGACCCCACACACATGTGGATGAGCATACACACACTCACACATACACACACATGCACACCTGAACACCACACACATGTGGACACACACGTGCACACAACTTCACTAAATAAAAATCTTAATTTCCTAAGTAAGAAAAATTAGGAGGCAGCTTTGACCTATAGCCTGTTGACTTTTCAAGAGGACTCTTCAAAACAGAGTCTGCCTCTAATATGTTCACAAAGAAAACATATAACGCAGCTATTAGATCTTTAGTGACAATGATTTTAGACCAAATGAGGTATGATCTACCAAGATTTGCTCTGAGTTAGCTCTCAGAAACAAAACAAGCAAAGAAACAAAGGCATCTTTAAAAACTCCTACTCCCAGCACTTGGGAGGCAGAGACAGGCAGATTTCTGAGTTCAAGGCCAGCCTGGTCTACAGAGTG
>NW_022196905.1:175093699-175121573 GCF_008632895.1 Mastomys coucha | reverse complement strand
AAAAAAAAACTAAAAACAAAAAACAAAAAAAACAAAAAAAACAAAAAAAACAAAAAAAACAAACAAACTCCTACTCAGTTTTAGATGTAACACACAAGCAAGGTTTTTCTATACAGTTTAATTTTATGGTAAGCAAACTTCTATAAAAGTGAGACATCTGAGACTAAGCAGAATATGTGGTCAGCACAGAGGTATACCTTTCGGGACTCAGGTATCATCTCAATGCAAACATGTAGTTAATTTCTGAGTCAGTGGTGCGATGACTAGGGGTTCTCAACCTGTGGGTCTCAACCCCGTCAAATATCAGCTATCCTATGTGTCAGATATTTACACCACAAATCATAACAGTAGCAAAATTAAAGTTAGGAAGTAGCAACAAAAAAAATATAATTTTATGCTTGGGGATCACCATAACATGAGGAACTGTATTAAAGGATCCCAGCACTGGGAAAGTTGAGAACCATGGAGAATCATTTTCAAGCAGTCAGCCATAGGGGTAATAAGCTCACCCATGCAGGCATCACAGACAGACCGTAGTTAATGCGTGACCTCATGCACAGACCACTCTGTGCGTCCCAGCCTATTACTGTAGCCCTAGATGGAAAGGCAGTATCAGCCATCCGGCCTACCTGGCCCGGGTGGAAAAGGATTCCAAGATGCAGAGATAATTAAACAGAAGCGCAAAGGGGAAAGCAGCCCCTTGATAAAGTGATACAGGATGAAGAAAGAAGAGCTGGAGCCAATCCATCGTGAACCTGGAGCGAGCGCACTGTCCTTAGAGTTCCTAAGCGGTGCCTTTGCGCAAGGGAGGTCACAAACGGGCTCTCCGTGGCCTTTTTATGTGGTGTAGAAAGGCCTGAGGGACAAAAAAATGAAATGGAAGAGCTGGAGATAAGCAATGTAAAGGTTGGCTTCCCAATAAAGGGGCGGAGCCATGGAGACCAAAGCATGCAGGTGTTCTCTCCTCTCGCAGTGTTTACTGAAAAGTCACGCTCAGAGGCTATACTTGAAGGCAGCGTGGCATATTATCTGCCTTTCCGACCGTCACACTCTCCTATATTTTCTTCACTAAGTTCGTGAGAAAAATCAATGGTTGTGGACAGAAAGGCTTTGGACCAAAGGAAGGCAGATTCACAAGACAAAAATATAAGACTCCTCAACCACCTCTTCGAGTGACTTTTCTTGCAGAGCAGCATTGCCCCTCCCGAATCACGAACCTACTGCTGGATTAGTTTATTTTCTGCCCTTTATAAGCAAAGCTAAAGATCTACAAAGGGCAGGATCCTGTTTCATTTATTACAACATCTCCAGCACAGAGACTAGGGATAAAAGTATGCGTTGTATTCAATAAACATTTATTGAAGTTAAGTGCCATGCAAGTGTGGGAGGAAACATTTTTATAACATCTTTTCTTTGAGGGATGGGTAATGTAGGGGAGACTTCCTTACAGTAAGAGTGAGAAGCCATCTCTTGGCTAGCGGAGACTGTCTGCTTAGCCTGGACATGGCAAGCGGGGTCCTTACCCAGCGGGGCTCAATACATTTGAGGAGGGAGCTGCCGACCTCACACTAGGCACTCTGGTGCTGGAGAAAGAACGCAAAGCCTCCGGAGGCTTCCTCTCACAGATCTCAGTTCCGAGGGAAAAGGTAGAATAAATAAATTCAGCTTAATGAGAACTTATGAAGAAAAATAATCAGAATAGAGGGGTGGTCTGCGTTTTATTACAGGATGCCATGTTCTGGATATCTGTGTCCCTCCTTGAGGCTTAATCCTCAAGGTGATGGGATTAAGGGGTGTGGCTTTGGAGATTTGATGAGGAACTCCCTGGCCTCCTGTCTATGATTAATGTCTTACGGAAGGGCTTGACAGAACCTATTTCCACTCCATGAGGCTGCAGTGACAGGCAACATCTGTGAGGAACTAGCCCTCACCATAGAATCTATAATACCCTAATCTGAAGCTTCCCAGCCTCTAAAATTATGGACTAAATGTCTATTATTCAGCCCAGACACAATGCCACATAAAACACGCTAGAGTCAGAGGGATTTGAGAACGCCACTTTTGACTCAGTACAGCCATGCCAGCAATTCACTCTGCAAATGTTTCTCTCTCATTTTCTATTACTTAATGTGTATCATTGTGTCCACATCTCAGGATGTCTTTTGCTCTTCTTTGTATTTTGCTCAGTTAGGTCTTAGGGCTCTTGTTTATGCTTCTCCATTGAGTTTGCTACAGCACATTCATTTTTCAAAGACGTGTGTGTGTGTGTGTGTGTGTGAGAGAGAGAGAGAGAGAGAGAGAGAGAGAGAGAGAGAGAGAGAGAGAGACCCATGGAGGCCAGAGGACCATATCAGTCCCCCTGGAGCTGGAGTTACAGGCATCTGTGAGCCATCTGTCGTAGACAGGACCTCTAGAAGAACAGAAATCTGTCTTAACCACTTTCCAGTGCCTATAACACATTTTTTACTCTTCAACCATACCTTATATACCCTCTCTGATCCCACATCTTCTTTCTCTCATTCTTACCTCCACCTCCTCTTACTTTATTTTTTTTAAATTAATTTGTTTATTTTATGTATATGACTACACTGTCGCTATCTTCATACACACACCAGAGGAGAGCGTTGGATCCCATTACAGATGGTTGCGAACCACCAAGTGGTTGCTGGGACTTGAACTCAGGACCCCTGGAAGACCAGTCAGTGCTCTTAACTTCCTTTTGCTCCTTCCTTATAACTTTTCATAGCATTAGTTATCCCTAAAAATCTGTGCAGCCTGACAGTGTCTTCATTTTCCCCTTCCAACTACTTTACCCACTTCATGTTTTTTTTTCTTTGCAAAGTCGTTCTAATACATAATCCTCATCTTCCTCACTCCATTTCCCTCGCACTCCTGATCTGATGAACTAAAATCCAAATAAGCATCATACTATCCTTGGTATTTTGCCTCCAACAGTTATTGAAACGAAAGGGGCCACACACATTGTTAGCTCGATAATATGACAGCGGCATAGTGATGGTACCTAGTGGCTGTGGTCACTCTTAGTTAATATCCCTCCCAGGGAATAATACAGAGCTCACAGCGGGCACCCTGAGCCCCTGGATTGGGAAATTATTTTCTAAGCTACACACTCAACCCTACCACACCCAGGTCCTCCTTGAGCCCTGCAAGTATTTCAACTGAAAACCCAGAACTGGAGCTAGAGAGATGTCTCCGTGGTTAATAGCACTTTCCAGACGACCTAAGTTCTATTCCCAGCACCTGTATGGCATTTCACAACCACCTATAACTCAGCTCCAAGAATTGGACACCTTCTTCTGGCCTCTCTGGGCACATATATACATGTAGTATACACGCAGGCAAAATATCCATACACATAAAAATGTAAAGTAAAAATATAAAAACAAACAAACAAACCACGGGTCTGGCAAGATTGCTCAGTGGTTAAGAGCACTGGATGCTCTTCCAAAGGAGCCAGGTTCTATTCTCTGGATCCACCTGGCAGCTCACAACTGTCTGTAACTCCAGTTCTAGGGGGAACTGACACCTTCTGGCCACTGAGGTCACCAGACATGCACATGGTGCATACACTTACTTGCAAGCAAGGCACCTATATACATAATAAAAATGATAATGCGACACAACCAGTAAAGTTAAATAATAGTGAACCAAGAAACAAAAATAGCATCAGATATACAAATCCCAATACAGTGACACAGTATGAAACAGTTAAGAGAACAAAACTTCTCTAAAAGATGCTAGCCCTCTAGTTACAGCATTTGGTGAGAGTGAGTAAGCTGAACCCAGCCAGAGAACTCAAACTAAGGATTGCAAACACATTCAACGGCACAGACAGCTGAATAGAGAAAGGAGAGGATGCAGGATATGAAAGAAGGAGCCAATAAAGAGACAGAAATACTGGAGAAAATCCACTCTGAGATACAAGAAGTGAAAAACATGTTGAGTGTGTGGTGGCTTGAATGAAAAATCACCTCTATAGTCTCTGGTATTTGAACACTTGATCTGATTTTGGTGGTGTTAGAGGTGTAGGAGGAGGTATGGCTTTATTGGAGGAAGATGTCACTAAAGGTAGGCTTTGCCATTTTCCATTTGCTTTTTCTGTTCTGTGCTTGTGGTTCAAGATGTGAGCTCTCAACTTCTTGTTCTTGCCAGTATGTCTGCCCCTTGCTGCCCTATATCAATTCTGCCGTCATGGACTCTTATTTTTCTTATATTTCTGGATCTGTATGTTCGGTCATGATGTTTTTTCTCAGTAACAAAAAAGTAACTTATTCAAAGTGAAAACAAATAAACAAACAAACTGTCAAAGGCTGAGCCTTTAATCTCAACACTGGGGAAGCAAAGGCAGGAGGATCTCTGTGAGTTCAAGGCCAGCATGGTCTACATTGCCAGTTCCAGGCAAGCCAGGGCTGCACAGTGAGACTTGTCTCAAAACAACAAAAACACCAATACAAATAGCCCCGTGGGATACCTCAGTGACAGGACAGACCAAGGAGAGGACAAAGTGTTTGATCTTACAGACACCTGCAGGAACTAGAACAATCCAAGGACAAAGGTGAAATAATAGTATAAAAAAGTATGAGTGGGAATTCCAAGATCTACCCAATAGTCTAAGGCGAGGTGGAGAATCTTACCCTAAAGGCATAGAAGACAGTTTCAAAAGAATTGGGACAGGAAATGCCCCACGGTTTTAGGGAGATAGAGAAAGCAGGTACAGGAAGCACTGGACAGGCAGACCAGAAAAGAACCTCCCCAGTCATATTATAGTTAAAACACTAACATGGAGGACCTTAAAAACCAACAACAACAACAAAAAACATGTATTGAAAGTGGCAGAGAGGGGGGCTGGTGAGATGGCTCAGCGGGGAAGAGCACTGACTGCTCTTCGGAAGGTCATGAGTTCAAATCCCAGCAACCACATGGTGGCTCACAACCACCCGTAATGAGATCTGACGCCCTCTTCTGGTGCGTCTGACAGCTACAGTGTACTTACATATAATAAATAAATAAATCTAAAAAAAAAAAAAAGAAAGAAAGTGGCAGAGAGAAGCACCACATCATCTGAACAGACGGGTCCTCAGAATGACGGTGGGTTGTTCAACTGCAACTTTAAAAGTCAAATGAGCTCACAATGCTGTATTTCAAAGTCAGCTAACAACTGCCATCCCAGAATACTGCACCCACTAAAGCTACCTGTCATAGCTAAAGGTGGAAGGGGGAAACAGCTTCTACTGCAAAAACAAAAACAGACTAGAAGAACTCATGACCACTAAGCCAGCTCTACAGAAGACCTGAAGGAGAGAAACAAGTCCCTCCGAAAGACCCCAAAAAGAATAAACCATACTAGAAAAACCTTTAAAGCAAGACAGAGGAAATAAATACCACTATAAAAATCAGGAAAATGGCAGGAGCCATAACTCTGAATAACCAAGGATGACCTTGAACTTGTGATTCTCCCTGGGCTGGGAGATGGATGTGCTCTGTCATAGTCAGATTCATTTGACTCTACAGAATGAACTCAGGACTTCATGCATGCTAAGCACTGTACCGACTGAGCCAATACTACCCCCCCACACACACCAAGATATTTCTTGGTGTGATTAGAGTCTATTACCTAATTAAGAAACAGATGCTCCCACATAACGTGGGGTGGGCCAGATTCAATCAGTTTAAAGTTTCCAGGGCAGCACTGAAACTTTCCCAATATAGAAGAAATTCCACCTATGGGCAGCAGCTTTGACTTCCAATGAAAAGTCACAGCTTGATCTACAGGTTTTGAACTTACACAGCGGATCCCCAACAAAACTAATTCCTAACAAAATCCTCGTGATTCATGTCTCCTGCTGGTTCTGCTTCTCAGAATGAATCCTAACTATGCCATCTGGGACTTAGAGGATTAGAAGAATGTGCAGTGGCCGGGCAAGGGGCGTAGCAGTACTTGGGAGGTGGAAAGCCAGCTTGATTTCTTCAAAGTGTAATAACGAGAGACGACAGTGCCTCAGAAGAGCCAAGTACATACATGCACCACACACACACACACACACACACACACACACACACGCTTGTAACGTGACGTTTAAAAACTGGATTTAATGTTCAAAAGAGATTTTGATAAGAAAAGCCATGGATAAGGCTTAGGGAGGAAGGTGATTCTAGAGATTAAACATAGAGCGAACTAAGATGAGGGTCAGGGCTGCTGGGGTTAGGGTAGACTTGGTGGAGTAAACACTGCAAAGTGATAAAAATCATTTATCAGGGGACAGGCCCGCAGGATCTGCAGGTGACTTCCATTTGTGGGAGTGAAGCAAGCCAAGCGAACCCCGGAAAAGCAAGCCATCTTCAGTACGCAAGCGCGAGCCGGTCTCTCAGGCCCCGCCCCAAGGCCCCGCCCCTCAGGAGGTCTCTCAGGCCACGCCCCGCACGGTCGTTTCAGGCTCTGCAATCGGATGTAGAGTTAATCGCTCTAGCCAGGCTGCAAAATCGATCTCCGCTCTTCCTGAGACCCGGGCCTGACGATGGCGGAGAAGACTCAAAAGAGGTACGTGTTAACACCTCCGCGGGGGCAGAACTTGTTTCTGGTCGCAGTGCGGAGACACTGAGACGGTGTATAGGTGGCTGGTTCCATAATCCCATGCCTGGCGTCCGCCAGGAGTGGGGGCGGGGAGGGTTTGTTCCGTGACCCCCACCCATCCCAGCACGCCTGCGCAGACTCCATTGGGGCTGTGTTGGGGACTCAGGGAGTCTGCTGGAGTTAGTGCAGGCGAGACGCTGCCCAGCGGTGGCCTGGAAGATGTCACTGACGCTGTCATCCTTCTGTCCAGTGCCTGAGAGCCCACGGCCGGCAACTATGGCTTTTTCTGTCACAGTCTTCACCAGTGGGCACCGTTGGTGGGAAGAGACTGTATGGATAACAGAAAAGCATAGGGATTCATTTGCCTCTGTCTCCTTTGTCCTGGGATTAATGTCTTGAGATATACATATACAGCTATTTGCATATGCTTGCATCTGTGTTCAGGTGTGGGCATGCTGATGTCTCTAAGCCAGAAGAGGGCGTGGATCCCCCGGAACTGGAGAAGCATCCAGTTATCACGGGACAAAGATTTAGAGAGACAGGGTGTTTCTAGGCAACTTTAAGCCCAGAATCGAGAATACTGGTGTCAGAACAGCGACGTCCCAGGAAGAAACTTTGATTTAAGAGCTTTCTGGCATATATTTCCTTTTGCTGGTCTATAAAAATTCTAGGGTTAGCGTCCTCGTGAGTTCTTACTGTCAGTTTGAAACAACTTAAGAGTCATCTTGGAAGAGAGAACCTCAATTGAAGGATCGTCCATGTCTGGGAGAGTCTTGAACAGTGCTTGAGATAGGAGGGCCCAGCCCACTGGAAAACCATCTCCAGTCAGATAGACCTGGACCATTTAAGAAAACTACTAAGCAAATGGGCCAGTAAACAGTCATAGTTCCTGAGTTCCCTGGATGGATGGTGACCAGGAAGTGTAAGCCAAATAGACCCTGTCTCTCCGCTCCCTTCCCCCTCGCATTTGGTCATGGTCTATATCACAGTGACAGAAATCGAGACAGAAGTTAGAATGCCGGGATTTCCTCTCATACGCAGTAGGGAAGTTACATGTTTTGATTACTTCAGCAAGGTGACTCTTGACAGGATTGTGGTAACCCAGAAGGATTGAGGCTAGGATTTTGTGTTATTCCTTATGATAAGTTGGTGTCTCATAAAATGATAGAAATGGAGCGTTTATCTAGTCAGTGTCATCCTGTCGTCTTTAAAGAAAGGTCTGGCTGGGACTTGACATTTCTTCTGACCTCCTCATGCACACACATAGGCAAGCACAATCATACACATATGTGTTTATACATTATACCCACCATACCCCGCCCATACCAAATACAACTCTCAAAAAAAGAATCATTCTTTAAATAAAGCCATTCAACTGGAAAAAAAAAGATAGGCCTGGAGCTGTTACCTCTGCCTTCTTCCTTTTATGTCTGTTCATTTCTTTTGTTTTTGAGACAAAATCTCACTGTAGCGCCTGGCTGGCCTTGGCCTGGCCTGGCACACTATATAGATCGCGCTGGCCTTGAACTCAGCAATCAGCCTGCCTCTGCCTCCCGGTGCTGGGATCACACAGGTGCACTACCGCGCTCAGCTGTTGTTCTTTTTCTTGAAACAGTGTCTTGCTATGTAGCTCAGGTTGTCTTCAAGTTTATGGCTATCCTCCTGCCTCAGCTGGGATTACAGATGTACACCACCATGCCTGGCTGACATTTTTTATCTTTACTCTTTGAGAATATGTTTACTGAAATTTGTGTCAGAAAATTTGTGTATCTTTTTTTCAGTTCTTCATATCAATAGGGAAATTGATGCAGTTTTAAAAAGTAATATTCTCAGTGCTGTTTGTGATTGCTATGGAACATTTGGACCGTCCTGGAGCATAGATGGCACATTGAAGAGACCTCTGCTTGTCTGATAGTCAGAGATACTTCTGTAGGCCCTTTCTGTGAGCTTCACATGGATGCTATCAGTTGCTTTGACTATCACACTCTCCTCAGCTGCATTTGTATACTGTTCCAGTGACGCTGACGCGGATATCTCCCTTCCCTTCCCAAGTTTACGGCCATCAGGATTATTAACAGTATGTCTCCATGCAGATGGCCTACATCAGTTCCTGCCTGCCATCCCAGAGACAGTAAAGAACGTCATAGATCTGTTTCCAACGTGTCTTACAATGTTTTTTTTTCTTCCCTCCCTCCTTCACTTCCTTTCTCCCTTCTTTTCTTCTACTGTGGAGTTCAAGCTGGCTTTGAATTCACAATCCTCCTGCCTTGTTCTCTTCTCTGCTGGGATTACAGATGTGGACTACCAAGTCAGAACCTTTGTGTAAAGACTTGCTCTTTTTTGACAACTGGATATTAGTCTATACCATAACTTCTTAACCAATCCCTTACTGATAGGCATTTAGGGGGATTTTAGCTTCTTACTGTTTAGACATAATGCTGGTATTAAATTCAAACAAAAGATTCAAAGTTGTTTTCTTAAGCATTTAAAAGTAGCCGGGCTGTGGTGGTATACACCTTTAATCCTAGCACTTGGGAGGCAGAGGCAGGCGGATTTCTGAGTTTGAGGCCAGCCTGGTCTACAGAGTGAGTTTCAGGACAGCCAGGGCTATACAGAGAAACCCTGTCTCGAAAAACCCAAAAATAAAATAAAGTAAAAAAGTGTATGTGATTTTGGCCTAATCATGAGCCACTTAAGAAGCCCATAATATATTAAACCTCTTTCTACTGACTTGCTATTTTTCCATGAACTTCTTAAACCCTTTTTTAAACTACAGAGTCAACACAGCTTTATTAAAAACATTTTTTATTATATTTTTTGGTGGTTTGAATGACATTGTCTCCTATACTCATGTATATAACTCATATGTTTGAGTACTTAGTCCCCAGTTGATGGTGCTGTTTAGAAAAGTTTAGGAGGTATGTGTCACCTCCTTGTAGGAAAAAGTGTGTCACTGGAAGGCTTTGAGGCTCTCTAACATTTCCATTTGCTTGCACGCATGCATCTGTCTGTGTGTATGTGTGTGTGTGCGCGCGCGCGCGCACGCACTCCTGCATTCACTCACACTTGTGGGTGCATGTGTATGTGTTCTTGCTTGCACATGCATGTGTGTTTCAAGCTGTGGTGTCTCAGCTTCCTGGTTTGCTGCCCCTGCTGCCTGATTCCTCACAGTGACAGACTCTCATCCCTTTGGAATCTTAAGCCACAATACATTGTTGCCTTCCACAAATTGCTCTAGTTACGGCATTTTATTCCCACAACAGAAAAGTAATTCGTTCACATTGATTGATTGATTGATTGATTGATTGATTGCATATGTTTATGTGTGTGGGAGTACACACTTGCACTAGTGTGCATGTGGTGTCTAAGGACAGACAACTTACGGAAATTGGTTCTCCCCTTCTACCATGTGAGACCCAGGATTGAACTCAGGTGGGCAGACTTGGCAGCAAGTGCCTTAATCAGCTCCTTACCTCACTGAGTCACCTTGCTGGCCCCAGCATACCTTCTATAACAATATATTTTTATTTTATTACCATGGGTCCCAAGGCTCACCGGGGCACCAGGCTTACACAGTAGGGCTTTATCCATGGAGCGCTCTCACCCCCCCTTCCATACGGTATTTAAATCTTACTCAGGATGAGTGTTCTTTGTCTCCCTACAGCGTGAAGATTGCTCCTGGAGCAGTCGTGTGTGTAGAAAGTGAAATCAGAGGAGATGTAACCATAGGTAAGAAAATTATTAATGTTTCTCAAGCGCTGATGCTGGGAGCCGACTTTAGTGCTTCACCTAAATCCAGTTGTCTGTGTCTGTTTCACTGAGGCTTACAATTTCTATTGGTTTTGTTGTTATTTGTTTGTTTTTTAAGACAGGGTTTCACTGTGTAGCCCTGGCTGTCCTGGAACTCACTCTGTAGACCAGGCTGGTCATGGACTCAAGATTTACCTGCCTCTGTCTCCTAGGATTAAAGGCTTGAGCCACCACCACCCAACTTGAGTTAGCTTGTTTTAAAGAGCTTTCCTGTATATTCCACACAGCCATTCTCAATGCGTCTCCTGACCGGGACACTGATGCTGGAGTGGCTGCACTAGTCCCCTGTGTCGTCAGGCTTCCACGGCAAGGAGAAGAGAGGGATACTGGATGGCAGTTAGTAGCTGCATCACAGGCAGGGTAGGAATGTGAAGTGAGAGCTCAGAAAGTTTGCTGTTAGTACCCTCAGCTTTCACTGTGCAGTCTGGCCAGAAGTTCCATCACCAAGACCAAACCAGCCCAGCACATGGCGGGTAACTTACGTGCAAGTCCCGGCACCTCATCTACTACCCAGTCCTTTTTGTAAGATGTGTTTCCTGGACATTGTGCTCCTGCAGACTTAGCTGGTGGACACTCATCCTTAGCCACAGCTGTCACTGGCACAGACACAGCAGCACTTCTGTTCCTGCACACCAACAGTGTCTTGGTTTGGTTTGGTTTGGTTTTGGGTCTTGAGACAGGATCTCAGTATGGAGTCCTGGCTGGCCTTGAACTCACAAAGATCCACCTTCCTCTGCTTCTGAGTGTGGGATTAAAGATGTGCTTCATGAGGCCTGACAATAGTTTCTTTAATGGGGAGGAAGAAGAGAATGTCATTTTCCCTCTGACAAGTCAAGACTTCCAGTGAGTGTCCTGTCTTATGACACCAGTGAAGACCATGCCACTAATGAGGAATGTCATTTAAAACGTGGCCTGTCAGCCGGGCAGTGGTGGCACACGCCTTTAATCCCAGCACTTGGAAGGCAGAGACAGGCGGATTTCTGAGTCCAAGGCCAGCCTGGTCTACAGAGTGAGTTCTAGGGCAGCCAGGGCTACACAGAGAAACCCTGTCTGGAAAAACTAAAAAAAAAAAAAAAGTGGCCTGTTGACTGACTATAAGCTGACAGGATGTGGAAGATGGTTGGTTCTTTGCTCTTAACTTTTGTCTTCACTGCAAACTTTGTATGAGGAGAAAGCATGAGTCAGGCACACACTGTGACATCCACGTCACAGTGTCCTCGATTGCTCACTACCTGTACAGTGTGTGCGTGGCTCCCATCTTGACTCAGGAAGAACGCAAGCTCACAGCTGATCTGAAAGTAGTCAGACTTCACTATGGAACACTTTCCTTGCATTTCTTCCTCTTTCTCATCTTAAAGTCAGCTTATGGTATGTACTATATAGTACACTTATAGATAGGATAGATGCATCCACAGCATTAATACACAGATGTATACTTGAAACAGCCTTGCAGAAGCTTGCGGAAACTGTCAGTACACAAAAGGGAAAGGATGGGTGTGATGGGCTCACAGCCTTAAGAAGGGATTCCGTCCATGGCAGCTGAAAAGGCCAGAGGGTGAGAGATCCCCTCAGTGTGGCAACCCTGCCTTATCCCCACTCAGTGGACATGGCTATGAACAGCTAGGCTCGACCTCGTGCAGATTTCCCCAGCCTTCCACGACAGTGCCACCAGCGAGCTACACAGGGCTTTTCACACTCAGAGCCCACAGTGGCCCACAGTGGCTCTGCTCTAGCACCTGCCCTCTTGTTCCTCTGGCTTTCTTCTCTTCCTCCCTTCCCTCCACGCTGTGATTATGGAAGCAAAGACAGTGCTTAGTTTTATTGTTTTTGCAATTTCATTATTTTACATGTATGGGTGTTTTGCCTGCATGCATGTATATATGTATTTCACATGTGCACAGTACTAGTTGAGAGCAGAGGACTGTTATCAGTTTCCTTATAACTGGAGTTTCATAGATAGTTGTGTACAGCCATGTGGGTGCTGGGAATTGAACCTGTGGAAGAACAGCCAGTGTTCTTAATCACTGAGCCATCTCTCCAGCCCCTAAATGCACTTTCAGTCTGGCATTTGACCACTAGCTGATACTATACAGTTAGAATATTAAATCTGTAATGGTATGCCATTAAAGTTTTTTTTTTTTTTTTTTGTGATAGATTACAGCATGCAGTCTCCCTATATTACTCCTAGCTCCTAAGTGCTAGGATTTAAGGAATATGCTACCACACCCAGCCTTATGAAGGGGTTAAAAAAATTAATTGTTTTATTAATCCTTTGAGAATTTCATACAATGTGTTTTGGTCATGTTCAGGCCCATTCCCTCAGAAGTGATGGAGAAAATCTTTAAGGAAAAAAAGCTGGAATGATTTGCTGTTTATTGACAGGATGACTTGCTTTATGCATGTTATATATGTGTGTATGTATTACCTATGCACATATAGTGGTGCTTGGCATCAGACATGCACTGAGCATGCACTGAAGATGCACTCATTTATTTTAGAAACAATTTCATTTTAAAAGCCAGGAAAAGATGCAGGAGTGATGTAGTTCTGCAGTGTCGTGTCCCCCAGTTTTTGTTTTGTTTTTTTTTAAAAGATTTATTTTATTTCATTTTTGTGTGTATGAGTATACTGTAGCTGTCCAGATGACTGTGAGCCATCATGTGTGGCTGCTGTTGATCTCAGGACCTCTGCTGGCCCCGCTCGCTCCAGCCCGATCGATCCGACATAATTTTCTGCGGCTGTCTTCAGACGCACCAGAAGAGGGCGTCCGATCTCATTATGGGTGGTTGTGAGCCACCATATGGTTGCTGGGATCTGAACTCAGGACCTTAGGAAGAGCAATCAGGGCTCTTACCCGCTGAGCCATCTCGCCAGCCCGAGCCATCTCGCCAGCCCGTCCCCCAGTTTTTAATCTCATGATTGTTATAAGTGTTTGTCTCTCCTAACCCCAAACCTTATGTTTCTTTAGTTGTGTATATAAATAAGTGGTATTCTCCAGAGTTTGGGCTTAGATAATTATTTCTGTCACTGTTGCATTTAGCATAAAATATCTTTACTTTTTGGTAGCTATTCATTTTTCTGAAATAACATGTCTGATTCAACCCTCCTGAGAAACACGATTGTAAAATTTAGTCAGAGCCGAGTTATCTGGTTCCAGCTCTCCGACCAGCTCTTTCTTTTCCATCTCAAGCTTTTCTTTGGTTTTGTTCAGGCTCCTGGAGTAGTTGGTGTAAGTCTCTTCTGTTGTCTATGCAGTTGGCAGTTGACAATTGATAAACTGCTCCCTGGAGAGGTGTGTGGGGTGCTCCACACAAGTATGTGTGGGTGCTCCACAGAAGGTGTGTGGGTGCTCCACAGAAGGTGTGTGTGGGTGCTCCACAGAAGGTGTGTGGGTGCTCCACAGAAGGTGTGTGTGGGTGCTCCACAGAAGGTGTGTGGGTGCTCCACAGAAGGTGTGTGGGTGCTCCACAGAAGGTGTGTGGGTGCTCCACAGAAGGTGTGTGGGTGCTCCACAGAAGGTGTGTGGGTGCTCCATGTGAGGACTGCCCTTCTTTTTGCACTTTACTTGGTTTGAAGAGGGCAAGGTTTTCTTTGCTGTGTTTCAAGTTATTGGAACCTTAATGTGGATCTGTGGTTTTCTAGAAATTCAGTTATTTGTTCTAACAGTGAAACTAGAAGTGTGAAGGCAGATGTGTGTCTGTCAGGGCTGCCTACATCCTACTGTCTCAGAATGAGGGCGTGTGGGTGGAGCTATGACAGAGAGAGGGGCTGTTGCAGGGGTAGACCATGGCAGTCCAGCCCTTGCCAGGAGGACTCTGGCTTACAGCCCCAGGGAAGCACACCCCCACTGAAAGGTGCTCAGAACTAAGAGTCCTGCTAATTTTCATAGGATCAAACTTGTTTTCCATTAGACTGTTATAAACTACTTTCTGTAAATCCTCCTGATGAGAAATGACTGGCATGTGAGGAAGGCCCCAGGAGAGCCCACATGCTTGTGAGGGCAGACCCCTGTGGCACAAGAGGAGCAGCCGGGGCACAGAGGGAAACTCCCACCTAACCACTGTTCTCCCCCAGCAGAGCTTGCTCAGACCCAGAGCCTCTCTGCTGGGGTCTTTTTAGGTACGCAAAGCAAGGCAGTGGTCAAGGGAGTGGTTTAAGTTTTAAAAGAAAGAGCTTGGGTTTACTCATTGATATATGAAAATGCATGCAGAGATTGCTGTCGATGGCAAAGGTGAAGAACACCCTTTACCAAATGAGGGAGAAGGAGACACGATGCAGGAATGTCCTCCTGGCTATGCTCTGGAAGCCCAGCCAGCCATTTAGAAAAATAATTCATACGCCAGTTAAGGCAGCTCTGACTCCAGACACATTTGTCCAAACAAGGAGATAAGCCAGAGAGGCTTTCAGCACACTCAGTAGAAAGTATACAAACTGCCCAGCCAGGAGCCGCGCCAGGAAGGCCCACGGCAGAGTTAAACGGGAAAAGGGACTCTGCATGGTGACTTTTTAAAAAAGCATTTTAACTTCAAGACCCTTAAACATGGCTCTAAATCAGACTCGTTCTAGGTAAAAGTATTTGTGGCACCCAGGAAAACCTGGAGGAGACTGTGTGGTAGGCATCATGCTGCCGCTAAGGCTACCCCAGAAAGCCAGGCCCTCTGTCCCAGGCCTGCAGTGTGAAACTGCAGACAGCTGTGCCTTCTTCCTGTTCTCCAGACCACACTCTTAGCTGTCTCGTGTGCTGTGTGCTAGCCTCGCTCGAGGGGCTGTGCACTTTCTTGCACTCCCACCCCAGTCCCCACCCCCACATTTGCTTCCATTTCTCAACTCAAAGCAGATTGGTTTCCCTGTGTGCCACAACCTGCAGTTGGGGCAGCATGCCAGCAGGTGGCAGTAGTGTCAAAACCAAAGGCCTCATCTAAGCTGCTCAGTGGCTAGCTCCATGAGAGTATCCCTGACCTTTATACCCAGGTCTTCTCCAGCTATCAATTAGTAACTAATGATTAACAAATCCTAATGACAGCAAGAAAATATCTGCTTAAATTGTTCAGATGCCAGGTAACGGAGAGTCAGAGACAGATGGAGCTCAGAGTTTGAAGCTAGCCTGGTCTACAAATGATGTTTCAGGGCAACCAGGGCTACATAGAGAGACCCTGACTCAAAAAAATACTCATTCTGATTTGATTTTGTTATGTAATAACTTTGTTTCATTTTGCTTTTGTTTTTGTTTTTGTTCTTGTTTTTGTTTTTGTTTTTTAAGACAGGGTTTCTCTGTGTAGCCCTGGCTGTCCTGGAACTCACTCTGTAGACCAGGCTGGCCTCGAACTCAGAAATCTGCCTGCCTCTGCCTCCCAAGTGCTAGGATTAAAGGCATGTGCCACCACCGCCTGCCCTTGTTTTTGTTTTTGAGACAGAGTCTCATGTAGCTCAGGCTAGCCTCCAACTGGTTGTGAAGTCCAGAATGGCCTTGAACTTCAGATCTTCTTGCTCCCACCTAAGTGTTGGGATTGCAGATGGCACCACCATGCCAAGCTGTGTTTTGTGCATGAGAGGGTGGTGTGTGTGTGTGTGTGTGTGTGTGTGTGTGTGTGTGTGTGTGTGTATGTATACACGCACACATCAAGGCCAGGGACAGCCTCAGGTGTCACTCAAACATTTGTGTCGTTATAGAACTCAGCAGGTGTCTCCAGGGACCCCGGCTAAGCTGTCTCAGCCCTGTTTTTGAAAGAAAAAAATAGCATTATCATTTATTTTCTGAGGCACATGTAAAAGGAATGTTAAAAGAGAAAGACTGACCACCAGTACCAGGGGCCCTCGTCTTCAGAATATATCCTCCGTGGCTTCTACACATTCTGTTTGTCACGGCTCCCACCTAAGGGGCAGCAGGAGGCCTGGTGCCTCTGGCTGCTTACCCAGCTCTGACCAGAGATCTGCTGCCTGTTATGTCCCAATGACCTCCATATCCCACTTAATCCCTCACAATCAGAAGTCTCTCCTGTGGTTAAAAGCTGTTACCACGACACCCGAGGAAAGGAGAAAGCAGGCCCTGCTCTGTCCTCAGGCCTAAACTACCCACTTTGCTCAGTTTTCAGAAATTCATAGCTCTTCATGGCACAGTGACCTTGTCCTTTTTAACGTCTTCCTGTGTTTACTGTGTGCATACAAGAGTGTGGTCAGAGAGCCCTAAGAAGTGGGTTTCAGTGTGTGGGTCTCAGGGATAGAGTTCAGCTCACTAGGCTTGGCAGCACTGGCTTTCCTTGCTGGACTGTCTTGTCAGCCCCTGAATCTCACCTTCAGAACTGCAGGTCAGATCCTGTGACTTCCCTTTCAAACAGTGTTTCTGATAAGATAGGTTGTTAAGGATCCTGTCCTGTTATAGACACAGGCCTTGAGAGAACATAAGCACACACATAGCCTGTATGTGATAGAGACCAGAGTCTAGACTTTCTAGACAAGGCTGGGTATAGGCTGGGGCTCTACTAAAAGAACCTAAATTAGACCATGGCCCTTTGAGTATTTTGAAACAAAATAGAAATCCATATTGTATGAGCAGTAGCTCTCCATTGGCTTGTACTGCTGGAGGTTGTAGACTTGTTATCTCAGAGGAATCCAGAATTTGTGATAGCATCGTTGAGCACCTGGAGACTGTGATGGCTAAGTGGCCATGCTGAGGAATGAGGTAGGTAAATGGCAGTGTATTGATGAAATGTGAAGTGCTTTGTAGCCATAAAGTACTTGAGTGCTTGTCTCTAAGTTTTATTTATTTATTTATTTATTTAAGCTTCTTGCTGATTTCGTGTGTACTGCTGTTTGCAGGTGTGCCACAGTGTTCAGCCTGTAGTAGCTTCCCCTGCACTTTAGACAATCAAGCCCGTAAGGAGCCGGGCTCACACACAGACCCCACCACCTCCTGCTTGCTTTAATTTTTAGCAATGATTATTTATTTTATATCAGTTTGTATGTGTGTGTGCATATAGACAGAGTATAGATCCATGCATACACATAAGAAGACAGCACACATGGTCCCCTGGGGGATCTTTGCAGGGATCTCAGCAAGGGATCGCAGGATCTATCCTGAATAGCAAACTTTATTTAGGATTTTAATTAGTAGCCTGCGGTGCCAGGATTATCAAGGCTACTTGTGTTGTCACGTACTAGCCTGTGTGCTTTGGGACTCTGTGTCCTGTTTCGGGCTCCCACCCTCGTTAACAGTTCCCTCAGTTCTGTATCTCAGGAAAAAGGACAACCACACTGAGAGCCCATGCAGAGCTCCGCTCACCACGGAGGCTTCATATCAATGCCCCCAAAATCGGGAATCTGCGTGTCCAAAAGCTGAACTCCTTGTCCCCAATTGGTTTTTGATTGATCAATAAAGAACCAATGGCCAAGCTTGGTAGGTAGACTGAGGTGGGACCTTTAGAATTGTGTGGGCTAGAGACTGGGAGAGAACAAGGAACAAAGATCACCATGATGGGGAAGAAGAAGAAAGACCCATGACATGTGAGGATCAGGGAAAATGGCCACATGGGCCACTTTCACAGTCATGTTTGGGATACCAGAGACGAAATATAGGTTTTAAAACAGGTTAACTCACACCGGGCAGTGGTGGCGCACGCCTTTAATCCCAGCACTTGGGAGGCAGAGGCAGGTGGATTTCTGAGTTCAAGGCCAGCCTGGGCTACAGAGTGAGTTCCAGGATGGCCAGGGCTGTACAAAGAAACCCTGTCTTGAAAACAAATCAAAACAAAACAAAAAGATGTTAATTCAGGAGTGCCAGAGAGGAGTGCTCGCTATCAGCAGGAACCGCAGGAAGGATAACTGCCCAGTCATTAAGCTAGTCAAGGCATATTAAAATTAACTCGTGTGTGTGTGTGTGTGTGTGTGTGTGTGTGTGTGTGTGTGTTTCACTCGAGAATCCAGATAGCTCTTGGGGAGTTATGCACATGTGATCCATCAGGAATATAAAGTGGTTTAACTAACTACGGCTGCAAGTATCTATCTCATAGATTTGGATGAGAATTGGTGCACTAGGTAATCCCAGTTGTCAAAAGGGCAGAATAGCCTGTGTTCTGTGTTGGGGGGGGGGGCTGTAAGAGATGTTGGTGCTGGGAATCCCACAAAAGGCCTTGTACATACCACCCACCCACATGCTCGCTAACTAAGCTGCTCCTGCAGCTTCATCTGATTCATCTGTTGCCCTTTACCATAGAGTGTCGCATCTTGCCTTTTATAAGCAGATAGTGACAGTTTATACCACAGAATCCTAGAAAGTGACACCTCTGCCCCATTGATCCTTCTGTCCACCTTCCTTTCTGTGTGAGTTACTTCTTGTCACTGTGTGCAAATAAAAATAGCGTTGAATAATTCAGCACTCGGGCTGGGCAGAGTCCGACAGCAGAGGGCAGGGTGGGATCCTTCTTTAAAGAAACAAAACAAAACAGAAAGGAAAAAATAGCTTCAATACTACGATGAGAGTAGGTGGGTATGTGGTGGAGGAAGGTGTTTTCTTATCAGTAGCAGATAGGTGTGTGTGTGCATGTACTCACTTACTCCAGAGCCACGCAGTTCTCAAAAGGTGTCCTCCTTGTGCCCTTAGATGGAGACTGAACTGTCTCATCTCTCCCAACCTCAGTGTGATGGCCTAGCATCCACCGCTGGCTCCTCCTGCCTCCCTCCCCTTGGGTACTCCCAGCTGTCCATATCATGCCCTGCCTGCTTCCAGTTGCTACACGCACTCAGATGACAGCAGAGAGGCTGAAGGCAGACTCTGTGTTTCCTGGCTTCTGTCCACCCATGTTTCTTCTTCATCACACAGAAGCGCTGTTATAAGCAGAGTGTCAGGCCTGTCTGGAAGCAAGGACGGGAGTTAGTGTTACCTCTGCCCACACACCCACACTGTCTCCACACACTGAGGTCACAAGAGGTTGGATGGAGGCTGAGCTGTCTGCTCCGCGTGCTGTGCCCTTTCACTTGCCTTGGCTGTAGATTTGGCACTAACTGCTGCTGATAACAGCTGTATGGTACTCAGCATGGTGCCTGGCACAACCTTCAAAAATGTTCCTGCCAGGAGCCTCACCCACCTCCGTCACCTCCCACCCACCTGCTGGAAGTGCAGCCTACACTGATAATTTCTTCTCACCTGCTCTGCTTCCCAGGCCCCAGGACGGTGATCCACCCTAAAGCACGAATTATTGCGGAAGCCGGGCCAATAATTATCGGTGAAGGAAACCTAATAGAAGAGCAGGCCCTCATCATAAATGCGTGAGTAAGGCTCTCACTGGTGCTCTGAACTGAATGGCACGGGGAAGATTTCCCAACAGTGGCAGCCCAGGAGCCTATTACAGCTTAGCTCAGGAAGGTGTTCCCTTTCACAGCTAGAGAAGCGGGGTTGAGGCCTGGTTAGCATTAACTACATGAGAGACCCAGAAACCAGACCAGAAAAACACTAAGAAAACCAGACACACAGTCACACACACACACACACACACACACACACATACACCCTACCTGGTGGTCTTCAGTGGGACACTTTGGTCCATCAGCAAACCTGTAATGGTTTCCTGACCCAGAAACCAGACCAGAAAAACACTAAGAAAACCAGACACACAGTCACACACACACACACACACACACACACACACAGTCACACACACACACACACACACACACACACACACACACACACACACACACACACACACACACACACACACACACACACACACACACACCCTACCTGGTGGTCTTCAGTGGGACACTTTGGTCCATCAGCAAACCTGTAATGGTTTCCTGATCCCATCCAGTATCCCTGTGCTGTGCCTACCATACCAAAGACTGTTTTGGTTGGATTTCGTTTGTGTCTCCATTGAATTTAACAATGTTTTTCCATGTTCCACATGGGAAGCACCCAGAATTACATTCACAAGTATGGGATCCTTGTAGCAATTTGTAAACTTTAAAGATAACAATGTGAGAAACTGTTAATGTGTGTCTTTATGCACTGAACAACAATACCCATGATATTTTCAAAAGCATGTATAAATTTTTCTAGATAAAATTTTGGCAAGTAATGTAAGCTTTTACCTAGTTTGTAGCAACAATGTATGGAATTTGTGTGGGAAAGTATTTAGCTGTGATAAAAAGGCTGGTCTGTCTACACGTATGCAGGACATATGGGAGGGTCTTACGGTGTGAGTCCATTTTTCCAGGGTATTAATATTCTCTTTATTTGGCACCTTGGTTGTGAATCAGCTGAGATCAGCTGTCAAAGATAAAGCTCTGCTCTCAGGGGACAGCTTTATCTTCCACCCATTTCACTAAGTATCCATAGCTCGGAAGAGCGGTCTCCATGTCACAGCTGCAAATGGTTATTCTGAATGGTAAAATTTCAAGTTAGTCATGGTTTTCATCCTTCTCTAGCAGGCTAAAAGTATATTTATTGTTTTGGGGTTTTTGTTGCTTTTTTACACTGTCCTAGAGAACTATCCCCTGAAGTTAATTTTTCTTTTATTAGATATTATATTTGTTTACATTTCAAATGTGATCCCCTCTCCTGGTCTCCCCTTCCCCCCCACCTCTATGAGGATGCTCTACCACCCACCCACCCACTCCCGCCTTCCCGCCCTGGCATTCCCCTACACTAGGGCATGTCTTCTGAAATTAGAATTTATGAAATAAGGGAAGGCTAGAGAAGTGGCTCAGTAGTTAGCCCAACTTGCTGTTCTTACGGAGTACTTGAGTTCAGGACTCTTCACTCACACGGGGCAGCTCCAGGGTGTCTAATACATTCCTCACCCCCCTTCTTTCTTTCTGAGACAGGATCTCTCTGTAGCCCTGGCTGTCCTGGAACTCACTTTGTAGACCAGGCTGGCCTCAAACTCAGACATCTGCCTCCCTCTGCCTTCCTGGGATTAAAGGTGTGACACCTCTTCTGAGGCTGTTTTTGTTCCTGTGACTTCTGACTTCTTACATTTCTGTGGTTCTGTTCAGCTTAGACCCTAGCCTTCCCCAGCACAGAGCAGAGGTGGAGAAGTACTTCCCCTGGTTCAGGCGCTAGGGGTAGCCATGCATTTTAAGCTTGGTGGAGGTAAAACCGAACGAGACAGTTGATTCAGATTCTGAAATGGGATGGCTACTGCTTACTACATCGCTTCCTTTGTGATTCTGGTCTCCTCTCTTTATAGTCATCCGGACAACATCATCGCAGACCCTGAAGATGCAGAACCCAAACCGATGATTATTGGCACCAACAACGTGTTTGAAGTCGGCTGTCGTATCCTTTGCAGTGAGCTGCCTCACACCACCTCCAGATGTGTCTGGTGCCTACAGCTCTCCCTGTCTAGAAACTGACTTGCTTATCTCTCCACAGACTTGAAATAGATATAGACTAGGCCGTCAGGCTCTGCAGACAAACTCAGTGCTGTACGTTGAGAAGTCTTTTCTGGAGGATGGAGAGGCGGCTCAGCAGTTAAGAATACTGCTGCGCTTCAGGGGCCCTTGTTCAGTTCTTAGTCGCTCACAACTGTCTACAACTCCAGTTTTAGGGGACCTAACACCCGTACACAAATATACATGCAGGCCAAACACCAATGAAATAAAAATAAATCATTAGAAGAATTTTTTTTAAAAAAAGAAATCTTTTCTAGGAAAGAGGAGTTGGGAGAAGGAAAGATAATAATAAAGAAAGCCCATCCTTTCTGGAAGTGGGCTGGAGTATAGAGCACATGGCAGCCATGTGCTTAATTCCTGTCGCCACAGTAACCAGGAAGCCCCTCCTGTTCTGGCAAGCTACTCAGTAAGGTATATATTCACACACACACACATACCACACATATATCACACACATACCACCCTCACACATATCACACACACACACAACACACACACACACACACATAATATACACCACATACACACTCACCACACACCACACATACACCACACATATCACACACACACACACACAACACATACACACGACACATATACCACACACATACCACATACACCACACACAACACATAACACACATAATACACACCACATACACATATACCACACACCACACATACACCACACACACACACACACACAAAACACATAACACACATAATACACACCACATACACCCCACACACATACACACACACCACACACACACACACACACACACACACACACACACACACACACGTCTTCAGCTCTTTGTAAGTCCTTTACTAGGATGGTAGCTTGTTGGCAGGTAACCTTGCTCAGGGCATTAGACACTGAGAAGCTAATTCTAGCTTTAATTTGATGCAAAAACTGGCAGAATGGCTCAGCACTTGCGACCAAGCCCGACTCTGTGAGTTCAGCACTCCCACATGGTGGAAGGAGAGAACTGAATCCCTCAACTGTCTTATCTCAACACATACGTGTGCAGGCACAAATACCCACATACACACAATAAATAGGTAAGTGTAATAAAGCCTTGTTTATGAGTGGAGATATGTGTGGTTGAGAATCAGAGCTCTATGAGCACGGCCTCCCGGTATGGCAGAGTCCGTGCAGCCTGTCTCACGCCTCTGTCCCGGCACACTGGGGAGGACATCCAGTACGCATGGGAAAAAGGACTTACTTAACTCGGCTTACAGATTCCCAAGCCATGAAAATGGGAGACAATAATGTCATTGAGTCAAAAGGTAAGCTGTGTCCAGAGCGCTCTGTCATCAGAGTGATTATTCCCTTTCTCTTCGTCGTGTCCTGGGAAACTGCCTAAGTCAAAGCAAGGTGGCATGCTGGGGTTGGACCCAAGTCATTGTCAGGTTAATCCTCTGCCTGAGAAGAACCTAACCTACTTATGTGGTTATCTGATAACGTGGCTAACTGCATTAAGTGAACAGGACAGCCATGTACTGTTAAGTTGGGGCTGGCTTAGAGCTCCACTGACAGATCTGGAGTGCGCCTCAGCTGGGTGTGGGTGGGGGCGTTTGTTGCTGCAGCTGGTGGCGCTCTTGGAGAGTGAAGGAGCCAGTGGCAGCTCTGCCAGGAATTGCTTTCTTTAATTTCAGGACTGCTTTACCCTAGCCAAAAACAAATGTCATCTACTTAACAGAATTAGAGCCAGACAGGGCATCATGAGAGTCCCCAGCACCACTGGGACCCAGCTCCCAAGCTGACCCCCTGCCTTAGCTGAGAACACCGCTTGGTCGGTCCTGATCCTCACTGACAGGAGGGGAATGCTGTCTTTTTTAATAACAAAAGTATACTTTCTGTGAATTTGCTTAGTAGTTTTTCGTTTTCACTACTGGGTCTTATCTCACTGTTGGCCTTTTCTGTATTTCTGAGTGTCAGACGTGTGATCGGCACTCTGCGTCCATTACCTTATTGATCTTTAAAGGGAGCAGAAAAGTAGGATGGATTGACTGACTCCCTGCTCAGACATCTTACCCTGACCTGCCCTATGCCTCACAGCCTGTTAGCAAGGCCTCTTAATAAATCCACCGCACCCACACACTGCCTGCTTCTGTGCATCTGTGTACTCACTGTGAGGTAGTTCCTCCCTTGTCTCTTCTTAAGGCCCATTTGCATTTTTTATACCTAAATTGCAGTAGGGAAGCATAAACACATGGAGGAGTGTCCACACTCCATGATGTCTTACATTGCAATGTCTTGGCTGCAGCATACGTAGGCAGGAATGTCATCCTGACCAGTGGTTGCATCATTGGGGCTTGCTGCAGCCTGAACACCTTTGAAGCCATCCCTGAGAACACAGTGATCTACGGCTCAGACTGCCTGCGGCGGGTGCAGACAGAGCGGCCACAGGTACTAAAACCTCTCTAAAAGAGTCGTCTAAGACTCTGACTTCCCAAAGTTCCGTGTGCCTACTATCTCAGTGAGCAGTAGATGCTTAGGGGCCAAGGGCATGACTCGGTGTGACTAGCATACAAAGGCCATCTCCAAAGCAAATGAATAAAACATCTGAGAAACATTCTCCAAAGTTTGGATTTATTTGCAGTTCAGTCACAGTTCTTTAGATTAAAATCATATATTCAAATATATATTCATATATATGTGTAGATATGTCTCCTCTGTGCGTGCGTGCATGTGGATGTGGGTGTGTGATACTGACAGGCTGATAAGGGAGGAGGAGGCTCCAGAGTTGTTTTTCCCATGCACCATTGACCCTCACACCGAAATGTTAGTCCCTGACTCACTTCCAAGTATAAATCGTGAAGATGAGGCTCAGCCCTCCAAATGTCCCATGGGTTTCTAACGGAGTTTATGAAAGCACCATGGCTCCATTATAAACACAGCTTATGAGGAAAGAAAGGATGTTTAGATATTTATCAGACTTAGGAGAATCACGCCTTCCTCATAACTCAGATGAAGGGCAAGGCTAGACTAGGAGATGAAAGCTCAGGCGCTGGGCTCCCTTAGACATGAGGCACTCACTAGGGTTTTAAAGCTCATGTCTTGGCATACCCAGTATAGATTTCTTAAGCTTCTTGTTCCTCTCTCCTCAAAGAAAATATTTTCAAGACACTTGATACTTGACCTTTCTTAACCATATTCTTAATCATAAAGTAAAACCAGTTCTTTCTAGATTACTCCACTTTTCCGTTCTCAAGTTTAGCGTAGTCCCTGCTGGTTTGGAATTCACAGCCAAGGATGACCTTGAACTTCTGTCCTTCTGCGTCCAACTCCCTAGGGTTGGGATTGCTGACAGCCCCCCTGTGCCTGATTTGTGTGGTCCTGGGAAGCAAACCCAGGCTTTTCTGCACGCTAAGCCGCACCCTACACCCCAGTGAGCTGCCTCCTTACCTCACGGATTACTCTTCTTTTGTAGTCTTGGCAGTATTATGAGATGGTATCCCATAGAGTAAAGGGGAAATTTAGGTTTTAAAATTATCCTTCTGAATAATAGCAACACTGACTAAAGGGGGGAAACAGTGAGAATTGGAGAGACGCGGTAAGTGAAGTGAGCAAGAGCGCCAGAAGTCTCAGGCAGCAGCGGTGTGCAGCCAGCTTCCGGATGTCACCTGTCGTGACAAGATGGAGCAGTGGTCTTTATTAAGACAGCTTCCCCCGGCTCTGACACAGTGTCCAGGGTGGACTTCCTCACATGAGTTTGCAGTCGGGAGAGGGACAATGCCAGCCTATGGAGAGCAAAACTCAGCTGAGGGCATCACAGGGTGTGTGGGAAGCACTCTTAAAGCTTAGAACCCAGGATAAAAACCTAAAGAAGTTTGAGAGTGTTTTTCTGGGTGTCTTATATGTAAAATTGTCTGGCTTTGTTCTCGGACTTACTGCATTCCATTACAGACTTAAGGCAGCAAACTGATAAAGAGAAGTAAATGAGTGGAAATCATGTTGAACTCCATTTCCCCCTGGTGTTGCTGACCTTGCTCTCTGTCATCTTCACGTCTTTTCAGCCCCAGACACTACAGCTGGATTTCTTGATGAAGATCTTGCCCAATTACCACCACCTGAAGAAGACAGTGAAAGGCAGCTCGACCCCAGTTAAGAACTGAGAGATGTCAGGGCACTCCATCTCTGCCGGCTCGTCAGAGGGCCCGGTGTTAGCGTCATACTGACGTTCCATCGGAGACGTGAGATGGAGAGAGGTGGGTCCCTTGTCACTACCGCTATAATTTATATGGACTGTATTCTTTCCCTGTCCTTGTTCTGGTAACGTATAGACTCAGTTTTTCTTTTGTTACACAAAATAATAGCCATGCATTTATTATGTAAAAGACTACCCATGATAACATGTCATATGTGTTTATATTCTAATGTAACCAAATGCCACAACTAAATAAAAGTTTGGCTGCTTGCATTAACCTTCCCTAATAGCTGCCTCAATTTTCATTATTAATATTTATGACTCTTCAAAGCTGAGGTTCTTATCTCTTCCTCTTGTGTATTTATAGCTGTTTAAAAATGGAGGTGAGGGTCTGGAGAGAGGCTTCGGTGGTTAAAGCATTTGCTGCTCTTCCAGAGGAGCCAGGTTCGATTCCCAGCACCCACACAATGGTTCACAGCCATCTGTAACTCCAGTTCCAGGGGATCTGATGCTCTAATAAAGTTATAAACCATGTGAGGGCTAGAAGACGGCTCATCCTTTAAAGGCTGGGCTCACAACTGACAACGCTGTGACTGAGTGTAGACCTCAATCTGTTTTAAAGGAATATATATCTGTATGTTTCTTCTCTCGGTAAATAATCGGGAAGATAAGAAGGAATGATCTCTGATTAAAATGGCAAGCGAGTGACCACTCGGCTCCCTGTATTCCTGAGTTTCTGAAGATAAAACTAAGACTGGTCTGGAGAGATGGCTCACTGTGTGAAAACAAAAGGCACTTGCCACTGGGCCTGGTGACCTTCATTCTATCCCCAGAACTCACATGGCCAGAGAGAACTGACTCCCATAAGCCATCTTCTGACCTCGTACATTCTCTGTGGCACAGGCACACAGGCACATACACATAAAGTAAGTGTACAGATATAAATGCTAAAATACTTCAAACTTTTATGTTTATGACACTATTTTGGCACGGTACTAGTCACTATTAGTATGTGTAATGCCATTATCTAATTACATTAAGGGTGAAAAATTAAGGCCTGCATTGTAATTAGTTTTTTTTTCCTTTTCAATGTTGAGGCTTGAACCGAAGACATCATATGTGTTGAGCACACAGACTACCACTGAGCCACACCTTCAGCCTCTCATATCTTAATAATCCAATACGAGGGGGCTGGTGAGATGGCTCAGCGGGTAAGAGCACCAACTGCTCTTCCAAAGGTCACGAGTTCAAATCCCAGCAACCACATGGTGGCTCACAACCACCCATCATGAGATCTGATGTCCTCTTCTGGTGTGTCTAAAGACAGCTACAGTGTACTTATGTATAATAATAAATCTTAAAAAAAAATAATAATAATCTTAAAAAAAAAATCCAATACAATAGTCCATACAATTAATAGAACACAACTTTTCAGCTTGTGAATTTGAGGCATTAATTCTAAGATACTAAATCAGATGAATGCCAAGATAGTAAAACACTAAAATGGTGTCTTGATACTTAATTTTCTTGTGAGTAGGACCTAGAACTCTGTCTTTATATTTCTGAAATTGGTGAAGACATATCCAGGCCAAGGAGCTGGAGAGATGGCTCAGCAGGTAAGAGCACTGACTGCTCTTCCAGAGGTCCTGAGTTCAATTCCCAGCAACTACATGGAGGCTCACAACCATCTGTAACAGGATCCGATGCCCTCTTCTGGTATGTCTGAAGACAGCTATAGTGTACTCATGTACATAAAATAAATAAATCTAAAAAAAAAAAAAAAAAAATCCAGGACTCAGGCTGGACCACTCAGCTGTGGTGGGCTGAACAAGCCATGGAAACAGGACAACATGGTGCTGATGCCTGTGTTTATAAATATATATATATATATATATATATATATATATATACACACACACATATATATA
>NW_022196905.1:175067713-175093673 GCF_008632895.1 Mastomys coucha | reverse complement strand
TATATATATATATATATATATATATATATATACACACACATACATATACACACATATATTTTTTATATGAGTACTGTTGCTCTCTTCAGACACACCAGAAGAGGGCATTGATCCCATTACAGATGGTTGCGAGCCACCACGTGGTTGCTGGGAATTGAACTCAGGACCTCTGAAAGAGCAGTCAGTGCTTTCAACTGCTGAACTGCCATTTGATCTGCAACCCTGCTGGTGAAGTCAGCATTCTGCTAGTCATGGAAATTCTCTCAGTAAAACAACAAAATTACGGAGCTGAGCCAGATGGTGCAGCCTGCAGTCTCGGCTGCTCCAGGTGCTTGCTGGGTGGGACGGTGGAACGTCCAAGGTCTGCCTGGGCTTTGTCGTGAGTTCTAGGCCAGCCTGGCCAGCTTAGTGAGACCCCCGTCTCACTAAGTAAAGCCAGAGCTGAAGCTGTAGCCTGGAGGTACAGTATTGCTAAAGATGTATGAAGGGCAGCTTTCCATCCCAGTGCCTTTAGAAATACTACCTGTGAAACTCTACACGGGCTCTAAACTGCTCTTGAGCAGGTTCTGCTGTGCCAAGCTCTGCTCCTCTGAAGTGCAGTTAGCATGTGAGGGCAGCAGTGAGAGGAGACACTGCCTAAGGACTTGGCAACAAAGCCCCAGAGAGTTCAACTTAAAGAATTCACGAGGAGTGAGGGCTGGGACTGTAGCCCGGGCTAGCATTGAAGGGGCTGTTCTGATGCTAAGGTCTGATTCTCCAATGGGTTCTTGATCTGTCAGTAAAGAAAGCCAGGGTCAATGGGTGGGCGGAAGGTACAGGTGGGAAGAGTAGAGCCAGGCAGCCATGTGAGGAGGAGCCGTGGGCTGTACCTGCTCCTAAAGGTGTGTGGTCAGAGATGTTCAGCAGGGACTAGATTCAGCTGACCAACCAAGGTTAGGGCAGGTGGGAGGAGCGGAGCTAAGAGTAACGATAAGGGCCTGCTTTTCCAGGCAGGAGATAGTAGCCCCCAGCAACTGTACCAAGAAGGCAAGTTGAAACCAAACGGATTTAAGGGAAGTTGGGAGGGGCTGGTAGCGCAGCCAGGCCGGGTAGCGCAAACCACGTGAAACATAGCATGCACACATAAGGCCGGGGCTTTATTTGGGTGGATGGGGGGATTTAGTTAGAAGACCCTTGGCATTTCTCACACTCTGTAGGTTATGACGGAATATTAACTCATCTGAGGGCAGAAAATGTGAACAGAAACAGTTCACCAAAATAGATATTAGAGAACCAGAATACGGAGAGTATGCGGTGTTCTGCCTGCATCTCCAATCCAGGAGCTGTAAGCAAGCCATTCTGTAACTAGAGTTCTCTCGTTTCACAAGAACCAGCTGTGGTTTGAGATAAGAAGAACATAACTCAAATGCAGCCAGTTTTTGTTTTTATTTCTAAACTGTTAACCGCAGGCTTACAACCTTCTAGTTTCAAGCCCAGCTATGAACTTCATTTCAGACAAAGGGGGAGCTCTGGCCAGGAACACTTAAATCCAGTCTGCATATAAAAACTTCAGAGGAGCTTTCTGGCTTATACATTTATCTTGAGTGAATTTAGTTTCTGTGGATTTGCCCTTGGGCTTCAGTTTCCTGGTCTCTGAATATTTTGGTAAAATAATGTTTGCTCTTACAAGATGAGGAATCAAAGCTCAGACATTCTGCTGCTCGCTTCCCTCTGTAGCCACCAGCCTTCTGTGGCTCGCTCCCTTTGACACACCCTGAGTCACCACACTTATCCTAGACTGGAAGCTCCATGCTAGAATAAGCCAACATGCCTTGGCTGTGGTAGCAGACAGGCAGGGAAGAAAGGCGCTGTCTCTCTCCCTGAATCTTGGTGTGCTGGCTCTTGAGTCAGGGGGATGGATTTTACCACTTGAAGAGTCACAACTTGAGCCGGCAGAGTGGAGGAGATGAAGAGGGCATGGGATGGGGTGGACATGCCACAGGCTTCATTTCTTTGGGGCCACCATCCTCCCTTTGTGGCCGTGTGTTGCCCATTGGAAGCCAGTGTCACCTGAGAGGTTTTTGTCTGCTTTCCAGCTCCTCGACCCTCCTTGGAGTTTGTGGGCTGAGGCTGATGCGTCCATGTCCATCTCTTGGTCTCTATGGGACATAGGATGGAAGGTTCCAGAAGCTTGTGGAACTCAACACCAGGAACCAATGGAGACAAAGACCAAATATTTTTGTTTCACCCTTTAGAAATGCCCCTAAATATAACATAAATCTCACTCGGTATCAGTTTAACTTATCTATGCCTAATAGGAATTATTATTAACAAATGCCTTTAAGGATAATACTCAGTGGGAGAATGCTGGGAAGACTAAACTATTTCTGACACTAGTAAACACACTGAGTCAGCTCTGACTTAAAAAAAAAAAAAAAAAAAAAAAAAGACCTGTTAAGCATTCATAGAGGAGCTGGAGAGGTAGTTCAGCAGGTAAGAAAGTGGACTGGGCCGGGCAGTGGTGGCGCACGCCTTTAATGCCAGCACTTGGGAGGCAGAGACAGGCTGATTTCTGAGTTCAAGGCCAGCCTGGTCTACAGAGTAAGTTCCAGGAGAACCAGGGCTACACAGAGAAACCCTGTCTGGAAAAAAACAAAAAAACAAAAACAAAAACAAAAAAAAAAAAGAAAGTGGACTGGACTTCTAGGGGACCTGAATTCAGGGCCCAGCACCCACATCAGACTCCAACTCACAGAGGATCTGGAGTCTCTAAGGGCCACCTGCGCTCCTGTGCACACTCCCTGCCCCCTCCATACACATGAATAAACATAATGAAGCATTAAATATATGTGGAACTTACTACACACACGCGCGCACACACACACAAGCTTGTTTATTCCATATTGACTCCTTCAGTGCCTGTATTTTGCAGATGTGGAAACTGAAATATAAAAAGGTTCGGTACCTGCCCAAGGTCCCTAAGCTTGTAAGTGACATTTGGGCCCCACAAGAGGCAATCTAAATCATTCAGTGTTACCTTTTGCCAGTCTCCCTCAGCCTTCTGAAATCCAGATTCTGTAATTTAATGAGCTTCCTGGATGCTAGGTTGAAAAAGGCGGTTTGGATTTAACTTCTTCAGCCTATAAGAACCTTGAGCCACGTGAGAACAAAAGTAGGGGACATTTTAAAAGGAAAAAGCTACTTGATTCCTAATGGATTAGATAAGAATTAACCACACAGGCTCTCTTGCTTGAGGCTCCCTGCCAGGGTGCTGAGAGCTCTGAGCAGGGCCACAGTGCACATCTGTGCTGGTACAGTGCACCCGTGTTTTGCTCTTTAGTTCTTGGTTTCTACTGATTAGAGCGATATAATTTCATTTACGATGATTTAGGAGGTGAGGAAGAAACGTAATTTCACAGTCCACCCCGAAACACCACCGCTTTTCATCTTGAGGGCTCCTTTTAGCCTGCAGTCCAGCCAAACATTAATGAACTGAAGTACTAGAGTCCCATCCAGAAGCTTAGTCGTCCCGACCGCAGACTATCATCTGTTTTATCCCGAGAGACTCTGGCAGTGGAGTCTCACCTCTTCCTGACGCTCGTAGGTGCCAGAGAGGCCTCATGGAAACGTTTGTCACCCACTTCAGACTTTTCCTAATATAAACGAGGAGCAGCTTCTTTCCTGCCTCCTCTAAATAGTTATTATGTTAAAATAGTTTAGAGTTAGCAGTCTCCTAGCTAAACGCACCCAACAGGGGGTATTGGCCACACTGTCCTATGGGAAAGTGTTACCAGTCCCACCAGAGACCTGGCCAAGAATGGTTCAACCATCTCTTCATCGTTAGCATCCCTTCCGAATTTCTCAGCGCTCCTTACCTTCATGTGATTTGAACGGTGCTAAGGTCCTAAAAGTACATTTTCTTTTATGCCTATGTTTTGGGTTTTTGGGGGGTGTTTTAGTCAGGGTTTCTATTCCTGCACAACATCATGACCAAGAAGCAAGTTGGGGAGGAAAGGGTTTATTTAGCTTACTTCCACATTACTGTTGACCACCAGAGGAAGTCAGGACTGGAACTCAAGCAGGTCAGGAAGCAGGAGCTGATGCAGAGGCCACGGAGGGATGTTCCTTACTGGCTTGCTTCCCCTGGCTTGCTCAGCCTGCTCTCTTATAGAACCCAAGACTTCCAGACCTGGGATGGTACCACCCACAAGGGGCCCTACCTCCTTGATCACTAATTGAGAAAATGCCCCACGGCTGGATCTCATGGAGGCACTTCCCCAACTGAAACTCTTCTCTGTGATAACTCCAGCCTGTGTCAAGTTGGCACACAAAACCAGCCAGTACAGGGGGTTACTCTTCGGTTTTGATTTTTTAAGACAGCCTCTCTCCCTAGGGATGGCTTTAAAGTTGCAATCCTCCTGGCCCCTGCCTCAGGAGTGCTGGCATTACAGATGTGCACCAGGAGGCTTGGCTGAGGTTACCTCAGTCTTCACTCCCTGTGTGCTGTAGACCTTTGAAATGCCTTTGCTCTCAAGGCCCTTCGCCTTTTCAGAACTAGTGAGTCGCCTGCCCTGTGAGTCGCCTGCCCAATGGTGGGCTAATCGAATCTCTCTCTAGATCCTGAACTTTCCAAGAGTTAATTATATTTGTTCCTGACCTTGTTTATGCAAGTTGTACTTTGAAATTACATCATTTAATTCAGTATCACTCAAACCAAACATCTATGAGTGTGAAGAGAGTTGTAATCTTTATGAAAATAAGTTGAATGTTTGAGAGTTGATAAAGACTTAATTTTAAAAAGAAAAAAAAAAAGACTGTAGAATTACATGTGCACAAAACATCCTGAAGGTTTGGGTGTGGGAGGAAAACCAAAATCTACAAAACTTTTCCTCTCGTTTTGCAAGTGACTCACACCAGTCACCCTCGGCTTGATAATGCCCATACCTGTACTGTCAGGTGTCTTATACCATCCTGGTTGGCAGCCTGCAGCCAGAAAAAAAAGCTTATGTCTGTGATGTCAAAGGAATAATAAAGTCAATGGATTTACTTTTTGATTTTGCATTTAAAATAAAATTTTGATGAGCTGCCCTTTGGGTTTTTTTCCCAGGTGCTTCTCTGTGTAGCCCTGGCTGTCCTGGAACTCACTCTGTAGACCAGGCTGGCCTAGAACTCAGAAATCTGCCTGCCTCTGTCTCCCAAGTGCTGGGATTAAAGGTGTGTGCCACCACTGCCTGGCTGCAGTATGGGTTCTGAATCCTCACTTTAAAAGATGACTCTGGTCAAATTCAGACTCTTGACTACTTGGGGAAGTGAGGTTTCTCCAGTGCCCAGTGCTGCAGGCCGGCCAGCACAGAAACGCAGTGAACTGCCTGGCTCTGAGCATGTCCTTGGTACCTGTGTGTACTTTCAGAAGAATATACTCTGCTAGTTATAGAGGGACAACTCTGTAACCCCAGCACAGGGAGACTGAGACAGAGAGATTGGGGCTACCCTGATCTACATCATGAGTTGGGGATGGAAAGATAGAAAATAAAAAACATAGATGCTTCAAGACCTGGCCAAATATGGACTTCCGTAAAAGCAATAATCCATTGTCTCTTTGTTTAAACTAGAACCAGAGGGGTTGCCTTTACTATAAGAAGTTTTGTGGCGCACGCCTATAATCCCAGCGCTTAGGAGGCAGAGGCAGGAGGAATTCTGAGTTCGAGGCCAGCCTGGTCTACAGAGTGAGTTCCAGGAGAAACCCTGTCTCAAAAAAAAAAAAAAAAAAAAAAAACAAAAAGAAGAAGAAGAAGAAGAAGAAGAAGAAGAAGAAGAAGAAGAAGAAGAAGAAGAAGAAGAAGAAGAAGAAGAAGAAGAAGAAGAAGAAGAAGTAGTTTTGGGTCCAAACTCTTACAAAATTACCAACTTGCCTCCCGCATGCCAGGATTAAAGGTGTACACCACCACCACCACCAGGCTTGGTAAAATACCATAAAGTATTACTGTCCCAGTTTTGAACTCAATTATGAGCTCAGTCCATCACCTACATCAATCTACAGCAACTCTGAAATGGAAAGTTTCCTACACTGATCATGGTCAAAGAGGCAGGAAAAACCTGAGGAAGGATCATTCATTCCTCTAGACACCAAAACAGGATTCTCTGTGATAACATGCAACTAGGAATATATACTTGGTAAAATAATGAAGATGAGGATGATGATTTAAAAAAAAACTTGGGATGGTCACTAAATAAGCAGATGCCATCAAAGGACAAAAACCCGCATTAAGGGGGTTGTGGAAGACTGCCACCACAGTTCCTATGGCAGCACTTAGCCGGCCCAGATTAATACAAAGTGTTAAGCTAATGAAGACAAAACGTTCCAAGCAAGATTCTGATTTGGGACCGGTGAGATGGGCCAGTGAGTTGGCACAAAGGATTAGTTTTGTAAGTTTTGTAAGGGGACAGGCTAAAGAAAACAATAACAAATTGGTCATTTCAGTGTTACTCCTAGTAATGGTGGTAGGAGGTCACCCCATCAGGTTACATCTGGGTTTTTTGTTTGTTTTTTGTAATGTTCGGGTTGAACAGAGGGAAGGGAACCTTGATAACATGTCAATTCAAGCTAGTTTGTTTAGGAACTGAACTGGCTTGGTGGTGGAACATTTTTCTCATTTTTGCAGGGCCCTAAGCCTGATCCCAGTAACATCAATTAAAAAAATAAAAAGGGTGCGACAATAGTGGGGCTCACATTTAATCCTGGCACTTGGGAGGCAGAAGCAGGTAGATAGATCACTGTGAGTTCGAGGCCAGCCTGGTTTACAGAGTAAGTTCCAGGACAACCAGGGCTACAAAGAGAAACTATGTCTCAAAACATCAATCAATCAATAAATAAATATGTAGCTTAAAAACCAAATAAAAAGGACACTTCCTGCTTGTTGGCTTCCCGTTGCTGTGATAAAATACCCGAGAACAGAGACTTTAAAAGGAAAAAAGGTCCACTTTGGATCATAGCTGCAACCGTGGTTCCTTGGCCTTGTTCCTTCAGGTCTGTGGCAGAAGAGCCTGGCAGGAGTGCTTAGCTAACTGAACTGTTCGCCTCATGGGAACCGGGTGTGTGTGTGTGTGTGTGTGTGTGTCAGGCAGAGAAAGACAGAGACAGAGAGAAACTGAGAATAATCCTAGGTTTTGAAAAGAAAGATTGTATGTTAAACACCTCTTTCCTTTTTCTTAGAAATACAAATCTACATTTCCCTAGGCTTGCTGGTGGCATCCCAGCTGCTCAGGAGGCTGAGGAAGGAGAGTCATAGTTCAGGATAAGCCTGGACTAGAGCGTAAGTGTGTTCAAGTCTAGCCTGGGCTACTTAGTTAGACTCTGTCTTCAAACAAAAAGTAAAAGTCGGGCTGGGGCTATTGCTCCGAGGTAGCAGTGTCACTTCTACAGAGGTACCTTGCAAGAAGGCAGTGGTTCAGCCCTCACTCCTCACCCCTGGGGGCGGAGTAAGGAAGGAGACAGGCAGGCACTTGCAAGCTTGTGTGTGTGTGTGTGTGTGTGTGTGTGTGTGTGTGTGTGTGTATGTGTGCATGTGCTTGTGCTTGGAGCCAGCATTTGGTCCTAATCTACCTAGATTTATTTCTAGCTTTATTCATATTCATCTCTAAAATCTACCCCATGCCTGTTGGAATGTGTATTTAGCCAGAAAAAAAGCATACACACACATACGCAGAGTTTTGCTGTGATCATGAAAAATAGAAAAGTCGAGAAAATGGCATATTTGTAGATCCACTGCCACACTGTTAAATTCTCTAGCCTTCTTTCTCCTTTCTAGATCTCTGGAGGAGATGGTGCAGTGGATAAAGTTCTCGCTGGACGAGAGTGAGGAGGGGCGTTCAGATTCTCTAGTTCTCATGAAAATGCTGGGGATGCAGTGGCTCACCTACAATCCCAGCACTCAGGAGGAAGCTGGCTAACTAGACCATCAAGCTAGGGAGAGAGAGCGCCCTCAGGAAGACATTCCGGATCAGCCAACACGGGCCACACATACATGCAATTTAAATGGAAAAACTTCAGAGTTAACCATGGAAATTGATGGATGTGCTAAAGGCTGCTTGTACTCACGTGGGGTGGCACTGGGATACACATGGTTCTGCCTGTGATGTCACAGCTGGCAAATGAACTCTTGGTGATCTTGTTACTAAACCTAGCCCATTTCGCCCGCTTCATACTATGCTGGGCATGAAAACAAGTATGGCAAAAGAGAATTTATCCATTAGGTGACCAAGTGTGGAGAGAGTTAGAGCCTGTCTCATGCCCACTTCCTTGAAGTTGGGTTTTGGACAAGGTATTGATAAGCTGCGGCGTTAGGAAAGGGAATTGGAGGTTAGGAAGGGATCAGTTTTTTGAGCATGCGCAATCTCACTTTCTCAGCGGATCGCATCAAAACCACAGGGTAAAGCGGTTCTCTGTACTTCAGATGCTGTTGAGTTTTGAGGCCGCCTCACATCAAGCAACTAAGAGTAAGCGACCATGGTTAGATCTGGAGGCTCAGTACAGGCTCTCCTTCAGTTTAAAGCCTGTTAAACATGATTGCTTATTCCTTTAATAAAGCCAAATGTTCAGTTCGCACGTGGTAGTCTGTAAACGTGCTTAGCCACGAGGGAGGCAAGATTGTAAATGGTTGACAGGGAGGCTGGATTCTTCCTGATCTCAAGGAAAGGGCTTTGCTCCTAAGGTTATGACCTTCATCCACCAGCCCTGCCCCCAATCTTTCAGCGAAGGAGCAGCAGATTCTTCGTGAGACTTCTTCCCCACCCCCACCTGCCGGAATGTCTCTACAGTGAGATCAAAGCGATGCTCAGAAAACCTACTCACAGGTACTTCTCTCAGCACAGAGCAGCAAAGAGAGGCTCATGGTCCAGAAGCTCTGGTCCCAGGGATGAGCAGAAAGGATTAGAGAGCATCCTACTTGATTTACCTTCTGACCCAGATGCATAAGACCCTGGAGGTCAAGACATGGTCTCTCTGAAGGCTTGAGTTATGAGCCAATAGTCAGCCAAGTCGGGTCTGGATGTTTTAAAGTTGGTACGTGGAGGCAGAATGGCCAGGGATGTAACCAAACCATGTGCTGCGTGCTCCTTCGTCCGGGATGTTACCATACCTCCTCTTCTCCCTGCCTGCCCTCTTTGCTCCCAAGTGGCTCCCCAGCCTGACCAATCACACCGCAGCTTCCAGCCTCTGCTTAGCTCTTTCCTTCCCTCCCTACCTCAATCCCACTGCCACCCCTCCTCGGCCGCTAGCTCAACCTTGGCTTGGCGTCCTGGGTGGATTTTTACCTCTGCCTCTGGCTTAAATGCTCCAGCACGCTAATTATTTACAGTCTGGATGTCCTACCGGGCTCTCTCCTGACATCCACACCTGCCTCTGCCAGTCTTCCCGATAGTCCATCACTACATCCTGCTAGTATACCGCTCAGCTCAGCTTCTTGCATCTGAATGACCTAGACGTGCCCAAGTTGGGGGGGGGGGGTTAGAATGTGAGTCCCAGTCTTCACGGCAAACGGTGGCTGGCATCGATGGCATCATTAGAGACCTTAGAAAATTCCAGCGGGGACGAGCGGGGCATGAGCGGGCTGTCCTGAGTTCAATTCCCAGCAGCCACATGATGGCTCACGGCCATCTGTACAGCTACAGTGTACTCATACACATAAAATAAATAAATAAATCTTTTTTAAAAAAAAAAAGAAAGAAAGAAAGAAAAAGAAAATTCCAGCGGGACCCTCTACCTCAACTCCTGGGTTTGATTTCGTTTCGTATGCCAACCCGCCGCTCCTACTTTCTGTCTTCCGCCAAAATCCTTCGACAACTGCCTTCTTTATTAGCCTAATAAGATACCTGGAAGTATTCTATAAAAACAAACAAACAAACAAGAACATTATTGTCTCTCAGGTATCCCAGAATGCTACACGACAGGCAGCCACTAACAAATGTTCGTTCTCACGTCCTCTCCTCTGATAACCAACCCAGCTCACCCCTGCAGCATCCAAATTCTCTCTTGAAGATGTTTCCTTTTCCCTCATAATTATTCTGTTAACTACTTTTTTTGCTGTTGTTGTTATTGCAACAAAATACCTGAATGATAACCTTAATGATAGTAATTATAATAATACTAATAGTAATAAGGGAGAAAGGGTTGCTCTTGGCTCTGCTTTGGGCCTGAGGCTGGATTGGAACATCTTGGCAGCAGGACGGTACAGCAAAGGCCGCTCAACTCACACTGGCCGAGAAGCAGAAAGGAAGGGTGCCTGTGACAGTAGGCTCCCCCTTCTCATCCTTGCCCCAGCCTGTCACGTGTTGCCCCCCCCCCAAACTGGGCAGGTTTCCTCCTTTGGCCACACTCCTCTGGGAAGGCCCCACAGACACATGCAGAAGTGTGCTTTACTAACCCATTAGTCCTTCTTCCATATAATCAAGCCGGCAATTAATATCGCCATCCCATTCCCCATCACTGTCTCCTCACCTGGAAACCCTTTACTTTGCTTGTCCAACCCCCTTTACCCTTTAAAACTCTGTACAGACACAGTTCCCAGTCCTGTTGTGGGCAGAGCTCTTCACCTATGCACCCACGGACAGTACCAACTGCGCCCCCTAGCGTGCCTCGCTGATCAAGCAGGTGAGCTGCCGGACTGTTGGTTTTCCTCACGAAAGTAAGAACGCAGAGCCAGCGGGCACAGGATCACAACATTCACTGGAAGTCTTTGCAAGAGCCTCGAGGCTGTCTTGATTCCTTCCCAGCAGAACTGGGAATTTTAATGCCAGCCAGGAGACGACAGACACAGTGGCCAAGATTGCCCTTGCTTTGGAATACCATTCTTAGGAGCCTTGAGTTTACATGGAACCTACAAACTTAGTTTCGATGTAACATCTTTCAAAGCAATTAGAAACACTTTACCCAGAGGCTGACATCCAATTTCTCTCCCTGAACCCATTTTTTTTTTAAAGGAGACTTATTAGGTCTAAAATAAGACCTAATTATAAATAGCCTGCCTAAAAAAATCAATAAACTCTCCTTAATCCCTGCCTGCAGGGGGGGGGGGGAGGAACACCCTCCGCGTCTTCCCAAAAAAGTCAGTATTTACACAAAGGTTTGTGGTGCCAGACTGAGCGCGCAGAGATGCCCCGGGCTGCTTGCAGCTGCCCGCACGCTCCGAGCCTTACAAGACTTATTTGGCGCTAGCTAATCTCGGCTCCAGGCTTGCTTACATTTTTTGGGTTACCCTTTCGCCTGGAATGCATCTCCATGTTCTCATTAGAGCTGTCTGCCCAGCCCGGGCCTGTGCTCTTTTGTTGCCATTACTTTGTGTACTGCCATTCGTAATCTTGACTGCCTGAAGCACAAAGCCAGGCCACGGTGTGTTCCTTGTCAACCTGACACTTCCCCTTCCTGGGCCAGGCCATACAGAGATTGAGACACCTCCCTCTCTCCCCAGTCCGCAGAGCTATGCCCAGTTGCTGCCTTTCTTAAGGTATTTATAGGATGACGATGACGATGACGATGACGATAATGATTCTGAGCATAGACAGGATGGCAGAGCTTTCCACCTGGATCATTGTGTCTTAGAGACCCTAATAGCCCCGCTGTCGGCCAATATGGCAAATTTCTTTTCTGCCACTCTCTGCTAAAGCAGAGGCTCTATGGGCCCCTCCCATGGCCACTGTGGTCCCTATTCTCCACCAATGAGTCTCTCCAGAAAAGTGATAATGTGCTTCCTCTTAAAGTTCGTCATTTAAAAAATATTTTCCTAACTATAAAATATTTTGTTTTGCATCAAAATCAGAAAACACTCCTGATTCTCCAGAGGCAAGCATTGTTTGATGGTGTAACTCTCATTTAAGAATGGATTTTGTTGTGTTTCATTCCTTACAGGAGTAAAGAACCTTTGATATGAGATGAAAAACTTCTATGCGGTAATTTTTACCCTGAAACTTAAAAGTTCCAGTTTAATTAAGGAGAATACCAGACAAACTTAAACTGAGGCATACTCTACAAAATATCCAACCAGTATTCATCAAAACCCTCACTGTCGTCAAAACCCAGGGAAAGGTCTGGGAGGTCGTGGCATACACCTTTAATCCCTGCACTTGGAGTCTGAGATAGAAATCTCTCTGTGAGTTCAAAGTCAGCCTGATCTACAGAGCAAGTTCCAGGACAGCCAGGGCTACACAGAGAAACCATGTCTTGGAAAAAACAAAAACAGCAACAACAAAACGAAATACCCCAGGGAAGTCTGAGAAAATGTCCAGCGGAGCTTAGAGGGTGTGCTCCCTAAACAAGCAGGGTAGTTAGTCCTAAAGGCCAAATCCTACACTGGAAACCAGCAGATGGGGCTTGGGAAACCTCCATAAGGAACAGGCCAAAGCCCACGTGCTGCAGCACTCAGGAAGCAGAGGCAGGACCCCAAATCCGAGGCCAGCCTGGGCTAAACTCTGAGACCCAGTCTCAAAACAAGGAAAGGGGCTTGGGATATGTTTGCGCATGAAGCCCTGGGTTCCATCTCCAGCACTATAAAAAAATAATAAAATAAGTTTAACCAGTACATAAAATTTCCAGTTCCACGGTGAAGGTATGCGCATAGGCCAAACCATTACTGGTTCATTAGTTGTTCTGAACACTGAATTTAGCATTGGTACAAACAGAATATTGGGTTTGAGAACTCTCAAAATCTTTGCAGCTTTTCAGTACATCTAAAACTGCTCTCAAATTTTGAAAGTGTATTTCCTAAAAAAAGCAGGACATTATCAGTAGGTGGGGGGTGGGGGGGTGGGAGGGGGTGGGGAGGATGTAGGTAATCTAGAAGCATGTAGGACCAGAGGCGACGAAGTGACAGATTTTCTGTTTCCCTCTCCCCAGCTCAGTCTTGGGGGACTATTTCCTCTTAGTGCATGTTTGAGCTCATGTTGCAAACACAATTTTTTGCCTAAAGCCTTCTGTTTGTTTGTTTAATGTTACAACATAAACCTTCTCGGGCACTCTTAAAAACTCTCCCTAAAGCCCACTTTGGAGGTTACATAGTGTTCATTGCACTATTCTCTATTCCCCAAGAGTTGGTGAGCCAAGCCTACGTTTCTGAGAGCTTTGTTCTGTGTTCATCGCCTGGCTCCAGGCCAAACAGTTCCACGTGAGATTTATTGAGGGAGAGAAGGGCAAAGGTGGCTGTGAAAAGAGAAGAGGGGAAGAGAGAGACAGAGAGAGATCAGAGGGGTCTTCCTTTTATATGGATAGTGACGTGGTGGTGGGTAAGAGTGGGAGGTGAGCCAAGCGGATTCTGGGACTATGGTGGCTGTTGCCTTGGCAACAAGTGTGCAGGTCGCGCTGTTGACTAGGTGTGATGTCTCTGGGTTCAGAGATCCTGATACCAACACTAACCATCTACAGTTGAGAATGTTTCCTTCTCCAAAGAGCTGCTCTCTTTTTCCTCCAGGCAACAGGGAAGTCAGGAGATCACTCTGTGATTCTGGGGTCTTCTCAAATTTGTTTCATCAAATTTATTTCAGGAGAGTTTACATTTAAAAGATTTTCTTCCTTTGTTCCTCATGAGAAAGACATTTATCTGGGCTGGAGAGATAGCTCATCGGGTAAGAGCATTGACTGCTCTTCCAGAGGTCCTGAGTTCAAATCCCAGCAACCACATGGTGGCTCACAACCACCTGTAATGGGATCTGACGCCCTCTTCTGGTGTGTCTGAAGACAGCTACAGTGTACTTACATATAATAAATAAATAAATAAATCTAAAAAGAGAGAGAGAGAGAAAGACATTTATCCTCCAGGAAGCCTAATTTAGATCACCAATGTCTAAAACCAGGACTGTGTGAATGCTGATGTCAGTTGAGTTTTCTGTTCAACAAACATGGCCTCCTGGAGCATCGTCCGCTTGCATGGTCCTTAGTCTAACGGGACCTTATTCCACAATGAGGTCCCTGTGGATGTAATCTGGGAAGATGAAGTCAGAGTAGATCAGGGCGGGCCCTGAGTCCAGGGACTGATATCTGCATGCCACCCTTCTTTGCTGTTCTGAGCTCTCCCCCAAAGGACTAAGCTAAAGGCTTAGACCTTGAAGGTTTTAAAAGATGGGGCTGTATAGAAACACGGCAGTCTAGTCATTAGGGTCATGGTTTGGAAGGGGGAGCAGTGGGACCTCGTCTCTTACTTGAGTCCTAGCCATAAAACAAGTGATTTTGCCCCACTACATACCCAAGTCATGAAGTACTTATTTAGCACAAACACAGAAGGAACAGGACCAATTAACCATGGACACAGTCCTTCAGAACCACGGCTCAAAATAACCTCCTCCCCTTTATGAGTTATTTATCATGGGTTGTTTTGCTTTGTTGTTGCTTTGTTTTGTTTATAGTCACAAAAAGCTGGCTCACACCAGATGACGGCACAGAGATACACACAGAGTCCAGTGTGAAAGCAGGAGAGATGGGAACAATAACCTATGGGCCACAGGACACCCAGGATCACCAGCCTCCCCCACGGCCAGGAAAGAGTCTCGCTCTGAACCCTGCAAAAGAACCAACCTGCCAACATCTCCCTTTTCTACATTCAGTCTCCAGAACTGTGAGCTAGTACTGTTCGGTTGTTTTAAGCCACCCAGCCTGTGACATTTTATTATAACAGCCCTAGGAAATTAAACACAACGGGCCATGGCCTCAGATGACTCCTGTTCAAGGCTCTGCTCTGAGGAAAACAAAAGGAGAAAAAGGGGGAAAGCTGTGGTTTTTCCTGCCAGGGTCAGAGAGGAGGGATTCAAAGACACTGTGGGTGAAGTGCTCAGTAAAGGGCGGGGGCCCAACCACAGGTGTCTGATGTCGGTTCCCTGCTGGGCTCTCCTCCTGAAGGCCATTTCCTCGGGTTGGAGAGAGGGCCACAGCGAGGACTTCCTTCCCTGTCATCTGGGTCCACGCTATTTCTAGAAGTTCCGAGTTATCGTTCACCAGGATAATCCTTTAACACACAAATCTCTGGTTTGAGACAACACTGACTTCAAAACTTTGGCTGAGACAGGATAAATAAGTGGGGCTGGAGAGATGGCTCAGTGGTTAGGAGCACTTTCTGCTCTTCCAGAGGACCCTGGTTCAATTCCCAGCAACCACATGGTGGTTCACAACCATCTGTAATGGGATCCAAAGTCCTTTTCTGGTGTGTCTGAAGACAGCTACAATGTACTCATATAAATAAAATAAATAAATAAATCTTTTTTAAAAAAATAGCTTTTAAAGGGCACCTTTCATCTCATCACCCAGGAAGCAGAGTGAGTTTGAGGCAACCCTGGTCTATATAGATGAGTCGAGGTTACATAGTGAGGCTGTATCTCAAAAGAAAGAGGAGGAGGAAGGAGAGGAGGAAGAGGAGGAGGAGAGGGAAAAAAAGAAAAAGAGCCAAACTTAATGGTACACATATTTAACCCCAGCACTCAGGAGGTGGAGGTAAGAGATCTCTGAATTTCTGAGCTTCACTGGGTAGGAGTAGATTAGTAAGATGTGGCTTCATGTGAACCATCTGTGAGCTTGAGGCCAGCCTGGTCTACACAGTGTACTGGTCTCACTATGTAGCTCTGCCTGAGCTACATAGTGAGACCCTGTCTTGAAGAGAGAGGGGGAAGGGAGGAGAAGGAGGAAGAGAAGGAAGAGAAGGAAGAAGAAAAGGAGGAGGAGAAGAAGGAGGAGGAGAAGGAAGGAAGGAAGGAAGGGAGGGAAAGGAAAGGAAAGGAAAGGAAAGGAAAGGAAAGGAAAGGAAAGGAAAGGAAAGGAAAGGAAAGGAAAGGACTTTCTAGTATATGTGACCTGGAGACCTCTCTGGTTCAAGACACCATTTTGTAAAGGAGCTGTTCATAAGACACCATAGGATCTTAAGATAAACATGTCAGGGCTTTATTCCATTTGTGGTATAGAGGGTAGAGTCTTAAAAGAGTTTTGTAGTGAGAATTTTGGTTTCTTTGAAAAACACAGAAATACTACAGGAAAATGTCTTCATTTTAATCCCAGGTGTGGGATGTGGGGCTGCTTCAGACTGTCCACAGCAGCTGACTATGATTTGCCTCGTGCTCTAGCAGAGGTGTGATTTTTGCCAGCTGCAGATAGTTTCTGCGATTGTTTGGAATGCTGGGGAATCTTCAGAGGGTATATAGATGCTAGAGCCTCAAGTTGTGGGTTGTTGATTGGCTGCATCTTGTTAAGTAATTGTAAGCAAAGACGAAACAACAAGAAGAAATTAGATATCCTGCCCTTGAAGATCAAACTTGCCCGAAGGAACTGGACACCCTCAATCAACAGGAAGCAGTCTAAAATAACATCGCCCCCTTCCCCCTTATCCTTTTTTTTTTTTTTTCTCTCCCATCTAGCCTTAGGAGGTTGAAAGGCTGGAAAGGGGTGGTGAAGGGTGGAAGAAAGAAGAAGCCACAAAGTAGCAGAAAGTCCAGCTACAGAGTTCAATGATTTTTTTTGTTACAATGCTAGAGTCTGGCTGGGCAGTGGTGGCGCACACCTTTGATCCCAGCACTTAGGAGGCAGAGGCAGGCGGATTTCTGAGTTCAAGGCCAGCTTGGTCTACAGAGTGAGTTCCAGGACAGCCAGGGCTACAGAGAGAAACCCTGTCTTTAAAAAACACCCTCCCAAAACAAAACAAAACAATTAAGGGAACCGGAATGTGAGAAGGGGTTCAAAAAATGAGACCGAGGCATGGTGTGCTTCCAATCCACCATCCTTATTGAACTCTTCCTTGTTACAAACAGGTAAGTAGAGAGAAAACCCCTCCCACAGTCCGTCAGCAACCCATGGCCCAATCAGCAGCTTCATCTTCAGTCTCTGGAGGCGGGACTTTCGGGGTAACAGGAACTTGGAGAGAGGCGTGGCTACTAGGAGGTTGGAGAGAGGCGTGGCTATTTGTGGCCAGGCAAGGTCTGACAGAACCAGCTCTCAGCTGGAGAAGGGTCACCGTCCATCATTGGAGGAAGTCAGGGCAGGAACTCAAATGAGACAGAACGCTGGAGGCAGGAGCTGATACAGAGGCCATAGAGGGATGCTTACTGGCTTGCTCAGCCAGCTTTCTTACAGAACCCAGAATCATCAGCCCAGGGATGGCGCCACCCACAAATGGCTGAGCCCTCCACTATCAATCATTACTTAAGAAAATGCCTTATAGGCTTGCTTACGGCCTCATCTTATGGAGGCATTTTCTTGACTGAGGTTCCCTCCTCGGATGACTTTAGCTTGTGTCGGTTTATGTAAAACTATGCAGCACATATGAGTGCTAAGCTTCAATATCTGTCTGTACACTGTGTGTGCCCAGGACCTCAGGAGGAGGGAACACGATGTCAGACACCTTGAGACTGGAGTTGAAGTCGCTCCGTGGGTACTGGGGATTAAAGCCCAGTCCTCTGAAAGGGAAGTGAGTACTCTCGACCACTTACTTCGCCATCTCTCCAGCCACTCAGTTACCAGGCTGGTTTTTAGAAGAATCTTTTTTTTTCTTTTTTTTCTTTTTTTCCCAAAACTGAAGAAGAGCCCAGACACTGCCCCGAGATGCCTTCTAATCTGGGGAGATTCTAATTCTTCATGATGCTTTGAGAGAGCTTGTGAATGAAAGTTTTTTGTTTATTTTTCAGTTTTCATTTTTTTCTTAATCAAATAATTCAACAATGCCATCATGACTAACTCCACTGATAGAAATGAGAGAGAGAGAGGAGAGAGAGAGAGAGAGAGACCAAGCTATGGAAACAGATAAGGAAATGACAGGAGGAGAGAAAGGACTGGAGAGGCATCTTATGGCTTGTCGTGATCAAAGGACAGAAACACATCTATAAAAAGGAGAAACTGGACCCTGGGCTTCAACCAGTCTTCTAGAGCAAAAGCAGATCCCGAGCCTCCCCTCCCGGACCTGAGAAGGGCTGCTTCAGCACCACCCGGTGGCCAGCCCAGAGCACTTCTCTGTTAATGTCAGTCCCGTGTGTCTGTCTGTCGTCGTTGGTTTTTAGTGCTTCCTATGTGTGGCTTCAGACTTTTAACAGCTGCTTCCTTGATCTCTAAAGAGTGAAGAAGTTTTTGCCTAAACAGTTTGACTGATGCAAGCTGCAGAATTCCAAACGGCCAGCAGGGGTCAGTCAACTAACGTGATATTTTTTCCCCTATTTAAAAAAAAAAGGGGGGGGGGGTTCCACGGAACCTAGGTGGCAGCACGGAAGACGGAAGTCCTCCTTCACCTGCGCTTCATGGGCCATTCAGAGTTGTCCTAATATAGCCCTCCCTTCCTTCCTTTCATCTTTCCGTTTTTCCTTCCGTCATTTTTTTTGCAGTGCTGCAATCAAGCTCAGGGCCTGCCTCCTATCTACCAGACAAGCACTCTACTTCCAAGACTACAGCCCATACCACCCTCACTTTTTACAGCCTCCCTCCCTCCCTCCCTCCGTCCCTCCCTCCTTCCCTCCCTCCTTCCCTCCCTTCCAGCCCAGCACCATTGAATTGTCAAAGGTTCATTAAACATTTCTCATTTATAAGATGCTATGTCTGGGATACGGAGACCAAAGGGGAACCGTGATTTCATCTCTGCTCTAGAGAACTGTCTCCCGCTTGGCCTCGGGGCTATCGGCTAGAGGAAAGCATTGGTAACACGGCTATGATCCCAACTATTGGCTTGAAGAACACACAACCAATTTATTTCTCACACAAGAGACCAGAGCTGAGTGGTCCAGGCTGCTGGCGCTGCTGAGCTCCTTTGGGTCATTTAGGGACGTGGCTCTTTCTCATCTCTTGCATCACAGTTCCTAGGATGTTGTTCTTGGCCGCGTGGTCAAAGCTGGGTCATGACCACCTTATGTTCGGTCCAGAAAAAGGGGAAGAGAAAAAGCAGACAGAAAACTGTTTCTTTTTAAGCAATAAGCATAGGTGTCAGGCTTATCTCCTCTATCCACAATCTAGGGCGGGGACCTAGTCATATGTTTGGCCTTAGCCACAAGGAAGTGTGGGAAATGTAGTCATTTGTTAGATTGCGATTATGCCTAAGGTATTATTAATAGGGAATAGCTAGTAATCTTATCAGAAACCTTCCTCTCCCTCCGTCTCCCCCCCCCCCACTTTCATATCTTTCGATACTGCTACCAATTGTAACTTCACCGTCAGTCACCATTTAGAAACCCCAGTGCATAGGAACTGGGGGGGGGAATAGCATAGCCTTCAGAAGTTTACTGTGAGCACCACTTTACTACATGCTACTACTGCCCCTCAAGGGTGACAAGTATTGCCATGACAATAAAGATGATTAAGTCCCAGGAAAATGAGACTTGGACTAGAGATTATTTTCTGTGCATGAGAATGTGACATTTGAGTTGACTCTTTGAAGCATGATTAGAAGCTAGTCAGGTGGAAAAAGAGGAAGGACATTCCAGAGTGTGAACAATCTGTGCAGAGCCCTGTAGTCATGGAGGGTCAAGTGCATTCATTATGGAGGGTGAGCCTGGCTAGGGAGGCAAGCAGGAAATGGAAGAAAATAAGACGACAGACTATGCCAGAGCTACATTCCAAACCGGAGAATTAGATTTTGCCTTGTTGGGCAAGTGCTTTGGCCTATTTCCCTTTGGTGTGTGTGTGTGTGTGTGTGTGTGTGTGAGAGAGAGAGAGAGAGAGAGAGAGAGAGAGAGAGAGTTTTCTTGTTTATGTTCTCTCTCTCTCTCTCTCTCTCTCTCTCTCTCTCTCTCTCTCTCTCTCTCTCTCTCTCTTGTCTGTTTAGGTATACTCACCCTTGAGTGCCTGTGTAGGCCAGAGATCAAGTGTCTTTATTGTTCTCTACCTGATCTTTTGAGATAGTCTCTCTCTCTCTAAACCTGGAGTTCACCCACAGCTTAGTAAGCTTTGAGGAACCAGCCACCTATACCAGTGGCTTTCAACTTGTGGGGTCTTGACACCCTGGGGTCAAATATCAGATATTTCAACTCATGAGAGTAGCAAAATTATAGTTATGAAGTGGCAACAAAATAATGTTATGGTTGGGGGTCACCACAATGTCAGGAACTGTATTAAAGGGCCACAGCATTGGGAAGGCCAGGAACCACTAGCTATACTCTCCTAACACTACGCTTACAAGTTCTAGCCTTCACTCTTGTGCTGGGGATTCAAGTTCAGGTCCTCATGCTTGTGGGGCAATCTGTTGATTTCCCAAGCCACCTTCCCTAGTCCCCATCTTTCCATTCTAAGAACCAGTCCTTTGTCTCAAGCCTTTCTGTCACTTTAGGGATAGCTCCTGTGTCTGGCTCTGATGAGTTGCTCCCAACTGGCTGACATCACTGAAAATGACCCAGGAAAGCCTCATGAGATCCAACTCCCCTCAGGAATTTGTGAGTGGGACTGAAGCCACCAGTCATTGCTTATCTGAACCACCATGGGCAGCTAGAGAGCTAAATTGGTCACAAGTGTTTTTTTTTTTTTTTTTTTAAACTACCAAAGGCAGTGGCAGGTGTGCAGAGGAAACTGGAATGATCCAGAAAGGCCTCTTTGGATTCCGTCCCCGTCTCCAGTTCCAGGATGCAGTTCCTTCCCGAAACTGAAGCACACTTTCCACTTCAAGAACCCTCCTCATCATTCTCTGTGGCTTCCGCTCCCATAGCCAATCATCCCTGAAAAAGTTGAAAATGTTAAATGGAACGTTCCAGAAACAATTTACAAATTTTAAACAAACCCAGGAGAGGACCTTGGCTCGGTAGAGCGCGTGCTTGCTGTGTAAGCATGTGGATCTGGGTTCAGATCCCCAGCACCCATATAAAAACCTGGTGTGGGAAGGGCTGGAGCGACTGCTCAGAGGTTAAGAGTCCAGGCTGCTCTTACAGGACTTTGCTCTCCAGCACTCACATGGAGCTTACAACCGCTGTAACTCCAGTTCCAGATCTGACACCCTGAGACACACACGTGGTGTACATACATACATGCATGCAGGCAAAACACTCATACACATAAAACAACAATGAATAAATCTCTTATTAAAAAAAAAAAAAAAAGAGGAGGCAGACGGATTTCTGAGTTCAAGGCCAGCCTGGTCTACAGAGTAAGTTCCAGGACAGCCAGGGCTACACAGAAAAACCCTGTCTTGAAAAACCAAAAACAAAAAAGTAACCTGTTCCAAAGGGAATTTATTGGAGATCATAGCAATTGCCAGGTTTTGTCCCTAAGATGGTCACCTATAGATGGTTTAGATGCTGATGACGACAGGTACAGTGGAGGGCAGGGGAGAAAGAAAAATTAAATTCTTAACTAAAAACTCAGGCTGAAATACACACCCCCTGAATGGCATGCCTAGACATCTGAGGATGGTAGGTCCTAACAATGCTGACAAAATTCCCTACAAGATGAAAAATGATCCTCCAGCAAAAAAAAAGGTTTGGTTTTGTTTTTGTTTTTTTTTTTTTTTTTTGGATTAGGTCTTTCCAAAAACAACACATTTCACGTGGTGACTTAATATCCATTAAAAAATACAGAAGGTGAGAAGTGTGTTTAGTTAGAACCATTAGCTTTTCTTGTTCTTTCAAAGTTACAGAAATCACAGGAAACATTGCAAAGTTCATGCTATGAGCGCTGATTCATAAATGGACATTATAACATCCTTCAGTTCCCAGTTTCTCAGAGCAGTTCCAACCAGCATTTCCCCAGTTTGTCAGGCAGTGAAGGCCTCACAGAGTCTCCTGGGCAGCTGGGCAGGCTGTCAACAGTGGCAAGCTCCAGGAGCCAGTCTGATTCCTGATCTGACTTGCCCTCTTGCAGGTAAGCATGGACTTTGTCCCTGGAGAAACTGGACAGACAGACAGACCAGCCAGCTGATACAGAGCGGGAGACGGAGTTCCAGGAAGCTGGCACAAGTCTCAGATTCCTTCCAGACCGTGCCTTAGCGCCGAAGAATGTGGCACAGTTCCTGGCAAGAGACTGCATCGGGAGGGCAGACGCTTTCCGTCCGGCAGCTGACATATGGCACGTGTAGTTTAGAAGCAAAGCTTCTATATGCTCCACTTCTACTGGGAAAATAAAGCAAGTGCTTTGACCCTATATGAGGGACATGCAAACTGAGTCTTGAACTCAAAGTGTGTGTGTGTGTGTGTGTGTGTGTGTGTGTGTGTGAGTGAGAGAAAGACAGAGATTGATTGTGTGACTGTATGTGCGTGTGTGACGGTATATGTGCACATGTGATTCTCTGTGTGTCCCAGACACATACCATACGCATGCTTGTTGCCTTAAGAGATCAGAAGAGGCCATCAGATCCTCTGGAACTGTGGGCTAAGTGACAGTCGGGAGTTACCAATGTGGGTGCTGAGAATCAAACCCAGGTCCTCTGAAAAAGAAGTAAGTATTCTTACCTGCCCAGCCATCTCTCCAGCCCCTAATTTTACAACTGAATGAAAGCTCACTGTGTGGATATGTCACGGGCACCTAGGTTGGTTTTATAATTCAGTCCTGGGTCATAAAGTCATCGCAGTCTTAGCCTCTTGAGGACTCCTCAGTTCTGGGTTCCATATTGGCTACACTAACTAGCCTTCTCACCCACAGTCGCACAGCGCTTTCTGACTCTGACTTCAACATGTAGCCCTCACATGAACATCGTGTGAGAATTCATTGTTATTCTTTAGCTGCAGATTCCCCCCCCCCCCCCCCCCGGGGATGGGTGTTACAGTGTGTTTGTCATTGTGGCAACTCTGTTGCCTAACGCAGGGTACTCAGAACCATTTATTGGATTAGTGAAGGGAAAGATAGAGAACCCTTTGGCTCCCAAGGATCATAGCGCACAGAGGAGGCCCGTCAACAAGTATTGGCAAACCAATACTTACAATTATTAACTAATTGCATTTATTCATTCATTACTGTTACAGGCTTAGTGTCCCTATGAGTGAGTTAAGAATCCCGAGGAAGGGGAGAAATTGAGCAGAGAAACATATGGCCTAAGGTTCAACAGATCACTCTGCCTGCAAAGAGAGACTCACCTAAATCAGGTGTCCATGCAGAAACGTCAGTGGATGGACGCCTCTGCATTTGAGTTGAGTCGTGGGACATTCTAGAAGGCACAAGCAGCCTTGCTCTTGGATGAGAAGCATTTGCAATGGTCATGAGCTGGAGATCAAGGGGGAAGTGCCTTGGAGAAGTGGGCAGGACCAGGGCACAATGACAGGTATTGTTCCTAGTTCACTCCTGGGCCTCCCTGGCTTTTAATAGATAACCCCAGAGAAAGGGGGAGAAGAAATTCCACCTGAGTCTCCTATGCTCTTTAACTTGGTCCCCACAGACTTTAAGCATTTAGCCGTCTTCCTAGTTCCTGGTCACAGAAGGAGCACCCTCAGAACTCATGGGTCACGTCACACCCTATATGTGGTTTGAGAATTAGGTATTCACTTGCTGCCTAAACTGCATTGCCAGATATTCCTCTTGTACAGATAGCTGCTTCCTCCCTCAGAGATGCCTGTCTAGGGCAAGAAGGAGGTGATGGATGTCTCTGCTGTTCTAAAGCAGATGGTCCTCCTTCCAAGACGGTCCACTCTGTCTTACCACACGGCCCTCTGTCTCACCCATTCGTGTGTCTCAGACTCTTGTGTAAACCGACCCTGGGTGGTCTCACATCCTGTGCTTTTAGCCGTGCCCGAACATGTCTGCGTTCCCATGGATACCCTAATTAGACGCTCACCCTATCATGCTCACGATCTGCGTAAACACAGCTACACCACATGCAGGGACTTCTGTACATCCATGGAAGTGTTTGTATATACGGATGGCATTCCACATCACACCAAGCTAAAATTACAGGAATGTGGGTTTGAGTCTGTGTGAGAGAGTTTCTACCCAAGCTCATGTTCAAATGATTGGGGTTGTGGGAAAAGAACAATGCTACTTCTCCACATTGCTGGAGACCTGAAGAAAGAGCCCATTTGCATGTTATTACAGTTACTATAATTTTAGATTAATTGAGGGATGAAGGAATTTTCCATTGAGGCTTTGACCTTCCACTTGAAAGTCTATTGTCTAACAATATTTCTAATCCTCTAATCCTCTTTCTTTTCTTTTCTTTTTTTTTCTTTCTTTCTTTCTTGGTTTTTTTTGTTTTTTTGTTTTTTGGTTTTTTTTTTTGGTTTTTTGAGACAGGGTTTCTCTGTGTAGCCCTGACTATCCTGGAACTCACTCTGTAGACCAGGCCGGCCTTGAACTCAGAAATCCGCCTGCCTCTGCCTCCCAAGTGCTGGGATTAAAGGCATGCGCCACCACCACATGGCAGGCTTTGGTTGTTTTATGTGTTTGCTTGTTGTAGTATTTCAAACCAGATACCCAAACATTCAGTATTCAGGACACAGGTGAGGTGGCCATAAAGAGAGTGTGGAGCAATAGAATCCATGCCTCCTCTCCCACTGGAGTCCATGTCGGCCCTTCGGAGCTCAGAGCCCCTGGCTCCAGTGTCACTAAGGACCTGCAGAAAAAGAGGCATTCTTGAGCCTGGCTCACGATTTTGGTAAAATGAAGGAAGCCAGCTCACAGAAACTAGAGCTTTCGGCCAGTTTGTTCCTTTTACGAGTAATGTAAAGCCTGTGTCAGTATTTGGAAGGCTAAGGCAGGAGAACAAGGAACTCAATTCCACTCTCAACCACATAGTAAGTTCAAGGCTAGCCGGGCAGCATGAGACCCTGCCTCAAAAAAACATAAGAAAGAAAGAGAGAGAGGGAGAGAGAGAGAGAGGCCATGCACTCTCTTGGTTCTCTTTCTCTCTTAGCTCTCTGCTTAGCTCTTGGCTTGCTCTTGGTCCCCTTTCTTACCTCTCTCTTCTTTTTTGAGACAGAGTTTTTCTGCATGGCTGTCCTGGAATTCACTCTGTAGACCAGGCTGGCCTTGAACTCAGAAATCTGCCTGTCTCTGCCTCCCAAGTGCTGGGATTAAAGGGGTGCGCCACCACTGCCCGGCTCTTTCTCTCTTTTTTGTTGCTCTCTTTCCCTACTCTCTCTTTCTCATGGCCTAGTTTAGCCACTGCTACTCTCTCCTTGCTCTTGACTCTTCTGGATGCCTAGGCTGTACTCTTCTCATAGCCACAATAAAGTCCAATAAAAATCTTCCTCTCAGCCATACATCCAAGCAGTCATGACCTCATTTTATTCGCTTCTGTATTTCCTCTGTAATTCACTAGACTATTTCAATCTCTCCTCCTCTCTCTTTCTCCCTCTTTCTCCCCCCCTCTCCCTCCCTCCCTCTTCCTTCCTCCCTCCCTCTCCCTATCTCTCTTCCCTACACCCCCACCACAGTGTTCTACCTCCCTATGGGCTCAGAAACAATGAATCCAAAGGACTACAGCCTGAAACATCTTGACTTAGAAGCCAGCATATACACATTTTTTCCACCTATAAGTTGATTTCTTCAAGTATTTTGTCACAGTGATAAGGAACTGCCTAACAGAGGGCTCAAACTTATTATTATCTTATATTTATATATATTCAATATATATCAATATATGGTACATATAAAATTAATATATATTTAATGTAATATATAAGGTGTGTATCAATGCTTAATATTTATATTTACTCATTTAAAATATGTATTACTATTTGTAACAACATGGTCAGGCTCCATTTCCTATTAGACTGTTCCCCACTGTGTACAAACCACTTGGGGTTATGAAAAGTTCTATGCTCCTGGCCTATTATCCAATGCCAAGAAAAGTCTCATTTCTGATATTGCTTTTGTTTAAATGGTGCTATATAGTTTTCAGAAAGTTTCACGTAACTTTTATTTAATCCTAAATTTATGACTAAAATCATCTCTGGTTGTTAAAAAGCTATTAAATTTTTTTTTAAACTAGCCGATAAAGCTTCTTTGGATCTATGGCGCCCCCTCATCACTGTTAAAGCAACATTCTAGAGAAGAAGGTGAGTGGGCCAAAGTGAGTGTGGCGCCTAATACAATCTCAGAGACAGAAAATCATGCATGCTGTTCAGGTGAAGC
>NW_022196905.1:175055880-175067703 GCF_008632895.1 Mastomys coucha | reverse complement strand
TTTTGCTTTCCGCCTCGTGCTGTTTCTATTATTAAGAGAGTCTCATCCTATCCCTGTGGGATTTCTGTATCATTGGCAAGGCCCTATTCTAGGAGTATCTTTGTCTAAGTTTACCAATGCATCCTAAACTTTGCTTAGCTGTAAATTGACCTGGTACTGAGAGCAGCTCAGTCCGAGGAAGCGAGGAAGCTGGGGCTGCTAAAGCAGGTGGGTGAGCAGCTGGCGTCCCAAGCAAGCACTGAATGGAAAGGCTGAGAAAAGTCACAGGACAGACGGAAGCTTTTCTGGAAAACAGAAAGAAGGCAAGGCAGAGAGTCAAAGCCTCAGATGCTCGCCCCTTAAGAGGAAGTCTCAGTAACTGCGCTGGTCAGTCATTAACTAGACCAGAGAGCCCAGGGGAGTAGAGAGCAACACCTCCAGTGTATGTCGTACCCAGAGACGGTTCCGTTTTGAGGGCTCTGATTTAATCACCTGCAAGCATCTTAATTCCCACAGCTTCTCTGGCCATTCGTGTCAGCCTGACCTTGGTCAGTCACTGCACATCATCACTGTCACCAAACACCTGACAGAGGCAGCTTAGCAGAGGGGAAATTTGTCTTGTTCATCTCAGAGGGGAAATTTGTCTTGTTCAGTCCTTCATGGCGGGAGGGCTGTAACAAACACCAGGGTGGACAGAAACCCCAGGACGGGGGTAAAGGCAAAACACAGCTCCCAAGGACTTACCTTTATACAATTACTTATTTTTTATTTTATGAGCGTTGGTGTTCTGCCTGCATGCATGCGTGTCTGTGTGAGGGTGTCAGATCCCTTGAAACTGGAGTTACCGATAGCTGTGAGCTGGGAATTGTGTAATAGGAGTAGAATACCAGCCGTGCCAGCAGTCTTAGCTCAGGGAGTGCTTCCATAGCAGGATAGCACACACTGGGTAAACATACAAAGAACTTTCCAGGGCTGGAAGTGTAAGGTGAAGGCATTATCAGGTTAGGTTATGTGGTGACCCAGAGGGGTGAGTCACGTGTCCTTATGGCAGGATGAAGAAGAGAGTAGACCTCTCTCTAAGCTAATACTTCATGATATTTCTTTATTTAATTAAAAGGGGGGTAGGGCTGGAGAAATGGCTCAGCGGTTAGGAGCACCGGAGCACTGTCTGCTCTTCCAAAGGTCCTGAGTTCAATTCCCAACAATCACATAATGGCTTACAACCATCTATAATAGGATCTGAGGCTCTCTTCTCTCATGTAGGCAAACATGCAAATAGAGTACTAATATACATGCATAAATAAATACTAGGCTCATTCTTTTTTGTTTTTTGTTTTTTTAAATAAAAAGTCTTACTGGCTGAAGATCTAGCTCCATGGTGGAGCACTTGCTTAACATGTGGGGAGCACTGGATTCTATTCTCAACACCACTAAAGTAGGACCCCTGTGGCCTAATCCAGCTTGAGGACCTTATCTCCAGGGGGCTGGAGATGGTCACTGAAGGCAACTGCCCCGGGTTGAGAATTTTTAAGATCTCACTCACTTCTAAGTACTATCACACACTGCAACACCTGAATTTTGGACACATGCAAACCACAGCTACGTGTGTGGTTTTCAATTTCCTAGTAGCCTGAAGGTGGAGAGGCAGCTCAGCTGTGAAGAGCATTTACCACTCTTTTAGAGGACCTACCTGAGTTCATGTCCCAACAACCACATGATGCTCCCTGTATCCTCAGCTACAGGGACTCTGACTTCCTCTTCTGACCTCCAGGGTATACCACACACACAACACATACATACACACCACACCACGTACACTACATATATATATACTACACACACATATCACACACACAACACACACTATACACACATACCCACACATATACACACATGACACACACACACCACACACACACACACATACAACACATAGTACACACAGAAACAGACACACAACACACACATACAAAACATACTACATACACACACATATTACACACACACTACATTCATATACACTACACACACACCACACTTAAACACTACACACACATACAACACATACTACACACACATACAATACACATACTACACACACATTACACACACACACTACATATACACAACATACACTACAACACATTACACACACAACACACACTACACACACATACACTACACAGACAACACACATAACACACTATACATACTACACATACACAGACACACATGCATATCACACACACACTACACAGACAACATACATAACAACACACTATACATACTACACATACACAGACACACATGCATATCACACACACACACACACCATGCATACACACTAAACTTTTAAAAAGCTTTCCCTAGCAGTCATACTTTTTAATTAGTAGAAAGTTCAGCTGTGGAAAGGGATGACTTAGGGTTAATTACTTAATGGGTTGCTGCCATGAGCCAGGAGACCGAGGGCAGGCAGGGCTGCCGGCAAAGCACCAGGTGGAGTCAAAGCCTTTGTCACTCCTTGGATTCTGTGAACCTTCTGGAATCAGAATACCAAACCTCAGAGCAGCTTAAGTCTGTCTGCTGTCTAGAGGCTGTGCTTAGAGCAGTGGGCCCATGGTAAGCTCTGAATTCATAGCAATGCAGATTCCAGGGCCTGAAGTTGCCACTAGAACCTCAGAAACGAGAACACCAACCCTATATCTACCAGGACCTCAGATACCACTAAAAGCAAAGCTCCGGTCTCTCAGGGGACCCTGCACATACTGGAGCCAAAGTTTGGGGCCTGCGCTGACCTCTGAGGGCACTGGGTTGGAGTCCTGGTTGCAAGGTATCGTCTGGTATCACAGTGTTCAGAGTCCTGGTCACCCAGGGCTCTCTGGTCCTGTCAGAACCAGAAGTTTGGTTACCCAGCACTTTGGTCCTGCAGAAGACAGAGGAGAGAATCAAGACAATTAAACAAAAAAACACATTTAAGGGGACAGTTAAGAAACATGTATAGTAGCTGGGCGGTGGTGGCACACGCCTTTAATCCCAGCAGGACAGCCAGGGCTACTCAGAGAAACCCAGTCTCGAAAAACAAAACAAAGCAAAACAAAACAAAACAAAAAAAGAAACATGTATAGTGTTTCCAAGAATTTATGGTGTAAAAGAAGGACCATAAGTCAAATAAGATGAAAGAGATAGATGGTTGAACGTTTACAGAAAGAGGGGTTGGAGAGAAGGCTCAGTGGTTAAGAGCACTGACTGCTCTTCCAGAGGTCCTGAGTTCAATTCCCAGCAACTACATGGTAGCTCACAACCATCTGTAATGGGATCCAATACCCTCTTCTAATGTGTGTCTGAAGACAGCTACAGTCTACTCATATACATAAAAATAAATAAAGATCTTTAAAAAGTATGTTTAAAAAAAGTTTGCAGAAAGAAGTAGTCATCTAAACACAAGAGGTATACGGAGCTCCATGACCAGAGGAGAAACTCTCTGTGTGACATGTTATAGTTAGGATGTCAAAAACAGAGTAAAGAAATAATCCAGAAAGCAGCATGAGGAACTCACATAGAAAGGAAGAATATCTGAATTAACCCAGACTGTTCGTCAACAACCACAAACCCCGGCGGATCACAGAATGAAATATTTTAAGCTCCAAAAGCAAACAACTGTGAAGGTCATAGTTGTTATGCCATAGAAGACTACCTTTCAAAATTGATAGACAAATAAAGGAACTTCAGGACAAACACAAAGTAAGATAATTGCTGATAACCAAGCTAGCCCCAGAAAGTTCTAAGTGGAATATTTTACAGGAGGGCAGAGAGAAGACAGCTTTCTTCATGTGAATACATGACACATACACTCAGTGCGGACTATACATAAGCTAGAAACATTCGTGTTCACCATAGCAACCCAGCAAACCCTCAAAACTACTGCAGGAGAAGAAATACCAATAATCCAGCCAGAAAAATCCCCTAACAAGTAGATAGGAAATAGCGAACCCCTTTATACAAATGGCCTTAAATGTAAATGGCCTCAACTCACCGCTAAAAAGATAGAATAATAAAACAGATCGAAACCCAAGAACTAACTCTATACTATGTCCAAGAAACACATAGGCAGCAAAGATACCAAAGACTTTATATCAAAGGATGGCAAACCAAGTACCAAGCAAATGGAAAATTTGAACAAGCAGATGTAGCTATCCTTATATCGACCGTAAACTTCAAACAAATGAGAAGAGATAAAAAGAGATGCTACATATTAATTGTCATGGTTTGAATGTGCTTGCCCCAAGGACTGGCACTCTTAGGAGGTATGGCTTTGTTGGAGGAAGTGTGTCACTGTGGGTGTGGGCTTTAAGAACCCCATCCTAGCTGCCTGGAAGCCAGTCTTCTGCTAGCAGCCTTCAGGTGAAGATGTAGAACTCTCAGCTCTGCCTGCACCATGCCTGCCTGGATGCTGCCATGCTCCCACCTTGATGATAATGGACTGAACCTTTGAACCTGTAAGGCAGTCCCAATTAAATGCTGTCCGTTATAAAAGTTGCCTTGGTCATGGTGTCTGTTCACAGCAGTAAAACCCTAACTAAGACATTAATAAGAGGAATAATTTGTTTAAAAGATTGTTATCGCTTATGTACCAAATACTGGAGTCCCTAATTTCATTAGAGCCACAGAAAGAAATGAAAGAGCACTAAGTCCTGACACAGTAATGATGGGGGAGTGTCAAGTCTCTGCTCTCATATTTTGATAGGTACTCAAAACTAAAAACAAGAAACTTCAGAGTTAAGATATATTACTAAATACACATTTTTCTGAGGAGCACACGGAACTTTCTCCAAAATTAACCACATTAATAGGACACGAATCAAGTCTCAACAAATACAAAAGGATAGAAGATAATTTTTTGTGTCCTATCAGACCATAACAGAATAAAACAAGAACTCAGCCAGGCTGTGGTGGCGCACGCCTTTAATCCCAGCACTTGGGAGGCAGAGACAGGAGGATTTCTGAGTTTGAGGCCAGCCTGGTCTACAGAGTGAGTTCCAGGATAGTCAGGGCTACACAGAGAAACCCAGTCTCAAAAAACCAAAAAAAGAAAAACAAAGATCTGACCTATATTAAATAACCTAATGATTCAGTAACCTAATGATAACCTAGTAATTTCAAGGCTATTGAAAAATAATAAACAGGAATCCCAAACATAGTAAATGGTAAAGATTAGGGAAGAGATTAAGGAAATATAGATTTAAAAAATAATACTCAGGCTGGCAAGATGGCTCAGCGGGTAAGAGCACTGACTGCTCTTCCGAAGATCCTGAGTTCAAATCCCAGGAACCACATGGTGGCTCACAACATCCGCAAGGAGATCTGACACCCTTTTATGGTGTGTCTGAAGTGAGGTACAGTGTACTTATTTATAATAATAAATAAATATTTGGGCCAGAGTGAGTAGGGACTGAGGTAGCGGGGTTGACAGGAGCAAGCAGAGGTCCTAAAATTCAATTCCCAACAACCACATGACATACACATATGCACTACACAAACACACACACACACACACACACATATAGCGGGACTTTTTTGTACCCACCAGCAATTAAATAATGACACAGAGGCTTATTAATATTTATTAAAGCTTAAGCATATATCTGGGCAGACTCTCAGCTAGCTCATCTAAATCATCCTGACTATTTTAACCCACATCCTGCCGCGTAGCGAGTTCTTTGCTTCTCTCTCAGCCCTGGTATATGTCTATTCTTCTCCACGTCCTGCTGGCTAAACACCTGCTTCTGAATTCTTCTCCCAGATCCCTATCTCTGCCCAGGAGTTGTACCTTCCACTTCCTGCCCAGCTATGGCTTGTCAGTCCTTTATTAAAGCCAATTGGCAAGGAAGGAAGAATGAATGTGTACAAAATATGAGACTGATGATGGGCCATAGGAATAACAAAGCCAAGTGGTCCAGAATATAGTTCCTCCATTCTGGAGGGTGCCTGTGCAACCTCTATACTATTGCTGGAGTAGGATATTAACTGGAAGAGCAACCTCAGTTTCCAGGCATTACAGGTTTACAAATGTCCTGCTAGCCAATTATCAACAGTGGCCCCTTTCATGTCCGGAACTGGGAGGCTAAACAGGTAAGGTTAGAATAGTGTTCTTGGGTCTTAACAAGATTGGGCTTGGGAGGGAGGAGAGTGGATAAAGGTAAGGACCGATATTACATGAGTGTGGAGATGGGGAAGCAGATGCTCGGGGGACTGCTAGGGCCCACAGTTTTAGAGACTATTAATTCTATGGATGGGTACGATAAAGGACTAAAAAGGAAAGATGACAAATGACAAAAGAGAAAGAGACACAGGCATAAGGGGACGTGAGCAAAGAGAACAGAAGAGATACCCTGTAGTAAAAGTGGGTGGAGAACCAGAAACAAGAGCCATAAAACCTAATTGAGCAATCTACAAACCCCAGCGAACCCACCCAAGACGAACGTATAAGAGGGTACATTAAGTATGGTACTAAGAGATGAGGACACTTAGGGCAAGAGCCGCTGGCACAGCTGCATTGAGTTGAAAAGTGAGTTCTCAGACGCTCTGGCTGTAAAGCTCTGCATCGGTGGTTTTCAGCCTTCCTGACACAGACCCTTGACTACAGTCCCCCGTGTTGTGGTGACGCCAACCATAAAATTATTTTCATTGCTCTTCATAACTGTGATTTTGCTGCTGTAGTGAATCACAATGTAAGCATCTGACGTACAGGACATATTCTATACCAGACCTGTAAAAGGGTCGCTCGACCCCAAAAGGTTGAGAACCGCTGGTCTCCATAAGGCTTTTCATTTGGAAGAAGTTGAAATGGAGGCCGCCTGAGAAATATTTCTCTGAAGACCATAACTGCTTGTCCCTGCTCTTGCCGACCTTTTGTGATATGGGATGTAAAACAAAACAGCTAATTTTGCTGAAGCCACCAGTAAGGGGACTTGCCAACTTCCTGTGACTTTCTCAGTCTTTGCCCAACAGATGATTAACTATGCCCTCTGCCATGTCCTTCTGGATAATACAATATCCCACACCATGAACTACCACACTGGGCACTGACAAGCCCCTTTGTTCAAAAGCCCTTGTCTATATTTAAGATTATTTATTTAAATTGTGATAGATAAATGTTAAGGAGAAATGAAAAGCTTTAAGGCTTTTAGAATTTTATATTATCCTGGGAGCATTTTAATTTTGGGTTTATTTTTTATAATCATGATTTTCTTTTCTTTCCTTTTTTTTTAAAAAAAGATTTATTTATTTTATGTATATGAGTACACTGTAACTGTCTTCAGACACACCAGAAGAGGGCATCAGATCCCATTACAGATGGTTGTGAGCCACCATGTGGTTCCTGAGAATTGAACTCAGGACTTCTGGAAGAGCAGCCAGTGCTCTTAACCACTGAGCCATCTCTCCAGCCCCGATCATGATTTTCTTAATTATGGGCCTGTGTGTGTGTTGTACACATGTTTATTTGTATATTCATGTATGTGTTCACATACCTGTGGAGGTCAGAAGTTGACACCAGATGAACCAGCATCCTTCGATGAACCCAGAGCTTGCCCATTTGGCTAGTCTAGCTGGACAGTTTGCCCTGGGGATTTTCTTTCTGTTACTATGCCTCCAGAGCTTTTCTGTGGGTTCTGGGAGTCTGAACTTGAGTTCTCATGCTTCTGAGACCTGAGCTTCATCTACTGAGCCATCTGCCTTCTCCTCTCTGCTAGCAAGAGAGAAATGGTAAGTCATATTACAAAGGCAGGCCTTCCAGAAGAACCACGGTTACTACAGACGGTTAACAGAGTCATGTAGTTTCTCTGTGTTAGAATTCTGTGCTGAGGAAGAGTCATTCCAAAAGCTTCCAAATTGCTCCCTGAAGTCCTCTTGGAGCCTGAGTGGTGGTGGGTGGGGGAATGTGTATCAAACTGCAGAATTATGAGAAATGGGGAGAAATCCTGAGGGATCATTTGACCCTGGTTTAAAAAAAAAAAAAACCACAGCTGTCAGGGCTGGAAAGATGGCTCAGTGGTTAAGAGCACTGACTGCTCTTCCAGAGGTCCTGAGTTCAATTCCCAGCAACCACATGGTGGCTCACAACCATCTGTAATGGGATCTGATGGCCTCTTCTGGAGTGTCTGAAGACAGCTACAGCATACTCATAAAAAAAATAAAATAAATCTTAAACAACAACAACAACAAGCTGGGCAGTGGTGACACACACCTTTAATCCCAGCACTAGGGAGGCAGAGACAGTTGGATTTCTGAGTTCAAGGCCAGCCTGGTCTACAGAGTGAGTTTCAGGACAGCCAGGGCTACACAGAGAAACCCTGTCTCAAAAAAACAACCAACCAACCAAACAACAACAAAAAAAGACTGTCTTCCCAGGTGATTCTAAATTGTATCGAGGTGGCAGTTAAAATTAAAAAAAATACATCATGCAAGTTATAAAAGGAAGTTTATGGGAGAAATACTACTCATGTATGTACAAATCCAAGGAAAATATAAACAGTAAAATGAACTAATTTGCGGAAGTTTTATATGTATCTCCAACATGCAGATGCAAGTCATGCACTATTTTCTGTCTCCTAACAGCTTTCCCTGTCCCTCTGAACCAATGTCCCATCCAAGAACGGTGGCTGGGAAAGCACCAGAGACCACTCTGCCAGCCTCTGGGGTCAGCCTGAATGGCAGGCAGCCTGCAGCCTCTGCTTCCCTGGCTCTGCTCTTTAACACAGTTTCCTCTATGTGGTTGTAGTCAATGATGACTTCTCTTAGTCAGGGTTCCTGTCGCTGTGAAGAAACACTGTAGCCAGGGCAACTCTTAGAAAGGGAAACATTTCACCGGGGCTGGCTTACTGTTTCAGAGGTTCAGTCCATTGCCATCAAAGCAGGAAGCACGGAAGCATGCAGGCAGACATGGAGGAGCCATGCGAGGGATCTACATCTTGATCTGAAGGCAACCAGGAAGCGACTGTCTTCCTTGGGCAGCCAGCTGGAAACTTGAATTCCTCATTGAGTATAGCTTGAGCTTATAGATATAAGATCTCAAAGCCCACCTCCACAGTGACACGGTTCCTCCAACATGGCCACACCTCCTAACAGAGCTACTTCCTGAGACAAGCATCCAAGCACGTGGGGTCCAAAACTATTCAAGTCACTATATTACTATTCTATTACTTTTATGATTCGTCCTCCAGATTAAAAATGAGCTATTAAAGGTGTAATTTTCAGGATCTGTATCATCAGTGTTTATAGTTTTTTGTTTTTGTTTGTTTGTTTGTTTGTTTTTCGAGACAGGGTTTCTCTGTGTAGCCCTGGCTGTCCTGGAACTCACTCTGTAGACCAGGCTGGCCTCAATCTCTGAAACCTGCCTGCCTCTACTGCCCAAGCGCTAGGATTAAAGGCGTGTGCCACCACTGCCCGGCTCTAGCTGCTTTCTTTACATCTCACATTACAAAACAGAAAGCTCTGGCATCCAGAGACGTGTTTCTCATTTAACAGTCCATGTATTAAGATACCCTTAATCGATTAAAAAAAGTAAAATAGCCAGGGAAACCCTGTCTCGAAAAACAAAAAACCAAAACAAAACAAAACAAAAGTAAAATATGCTAAGAGAACACACACACAGAATTATCATACTGCCTAACCACTTTTTTCTGACCACACCAAATGATCATGATTATCCCAGTAATAAATAATACATTTTACTTTAATCTTGAGTGCTGACCCTGTCGGGAAGCCTGTCTGCTTTGAGGTATCTCACGTATATTCTTTTGGTTTTGCTGGTGCTAGAGATGGAAGGCCCACCCTTGTTTTGTTGTACGTATTCTGCAATGCCTGTGTCTGCCTACACCACATCACCCATGTGCTTTCCTCCAAGCACTGGATCTGCACCCGAAGTGAGGACTGGGACCCGGTCCATCTGAACATTAAACAAACCACACCGGCTTCACCTGGCAAGCAGAACCCCCAAAGTGTAGTCAGGAATCAGGGCAGGGCCAGCCTTTGTGTTCTGTGGTTTCCTAGACAGTATTAACCCCTTCCAACCCACACCACGCCCCAGTAGGTAAAGACCTACATGTGCCTTTGGGATTGGGGGGACAAAGAACCCTACTCCCAAACAAACCATCTGCAGCTGAGTCCTGTGGAGTCACTCATGACTTGCTCTCTTTCACGCCACATCCAGACAAGGGAGATTTCTCAGTCCTACTTCTTTGGAGCATTCCTACAGTGAAGTGGAAACTTCAGGGTTCTTTGGTGAGTCGGTTGTGTCGGATGGTGTTTTGCTGGGGCAAACATGTGAAGGGTGCTTTCTTGAAGTGGATCCAGGTGAGAGACTAAAGCAAACTTGTGAAGGAATGTTTCACTGAAGCAGACACAGGAGAGAGGATGTTTTGCTAAGGCAAGCACGCAAAAGGACATGAGATGAAGGATTCTTTGCTAACAACACTCATGTATTGTTCTGCCTTACATTGTGTGGTTGAGCTCCATTTGTCAGGACTCCTCTGACTCAGGCTGTTTGGATGCACATGCAAGGCAAGGCTCATGCTGAGGCACGGCACGTGGAGGACACGTGATGTTTGGAGGGTATAAATAGTATTCCATGAGTGACAGAGACAGAGCTTGGCTTGCTCGTACAGCTAGCTGCGCAACGCTTGTGGGTCTCGAGTCTTCCCTGGTCTTCACTCCCCTGAGAGAGGCACAGCAGAGAACTTCTGGCCTTCTTGTTGGTCCCTCCTGTTGACTCAGGCCAAGGCCAAGGCCTGGCTGTCTCTGCTAGGTCGTGTCACCACTGTCACTAACCCGACTCTACTGAACAGGCCTGCTGGTGTATCCGTGAAGTGTTTGGAATTGGATCGAGCTGCCTCTGTCTGCTAACCTGTGGACTGAACGGCCAATTTCGAGACAACACAGATGGGAGTTGCTCCAAAGAACCTTTCTAAACAAGTCCACTTCCCCCATATCCTTTCTTTTCCACTACCTCTGGTGGGTGGTGGGCTACAAGGGAGGTTAAACATTTAAGATCCATCATTGAAAATAAGGTTTGAAAAAAATTAAAGTTACTCTATATTCTTAAGGGTGAGGTGAAGAAAGTTCAAAGCAGTCAGCAAAAAGCTGAGCTCTAGAAACACTTGCTGAGCTCCAAATAGGCCATCCTGAAGCATGGGGCATTTAAAAAATATTTTTAAATTTTTTTTTTAAAAAATGGATTGTATAGTTTAAAAACTAAATGCTGCTAGAAATCAAAAGTGTGTATGTGTGTTGCATATGTGTGTATATGTGTGTGGTGTATATAGCTGTGTGTGTGTGGTGTATATGTATGTGTGTTTATGTATGTGTGGTGTATATGTGTATGTGTATATATATGTATGTGTGTCTGTGTATGGTGTATATATGTATGTGTGTAAATGTGTGTATAACTGTGATGTATATGTGTGTGCATGGTGTATATGTGTGTGTGTCTGTGTGTAGTGTATATGTATATGTGTTTGTGTGTGTGGGTTCCATTGTGCTTCTAACTCCTTAGGTTTTTCTTTTCTATGTGTGTCCCCATTTCATAGTGCTTGCCAGTGGGGGGACAGAGACCTCACATGTCACAGCCTGTGAGAGTCAGTGGTTAGCTCTATGGTATCAATTATTTCCTTTGACCCTACATAGGGTCCAGCTTTAGACTCTGGTTTCTAGGTTTTGGGTTTTTTTGGTTTGTTTGTTTTTCTTTTTTGTTTTTTGTTTTGTTTTGTTTTGTTTTTTGTTTTTGTTTTTGTTTGTTTGTTTTTTGAGACAGGGTTTCTCTGTGTAGCCCTGGCTGTCCTGGAACTC
>NW_022196905.1:175044493-175055589 GCF_008632895.1 Mastomys coucha | reverse complement strand
CAGAAATCTGCCTGCCTCTGCCTCCCAAGTGCTGGGATTAAAGGCATGCACCACCACTGCCCGGCTAGGTTTCTAGGTTTTGAAGGCAAGGGCCTTCCCTGCTGAGCCCTCTACCTTCCCTGGAACTCCTAAATTTTAGGTTATAAAGATCCCCTGCTGGTACTCCTTCTCTCAGTTTTAAATAATGACTGCCTCTCAAGAATGAAAGCCTTTAAAATCCAGACCTTTTTTTTTTTTTTTTAAATGATTTTAGACAAAAGTCAGAGCATGGGGCTGGAGAGATGGCTCAGGGGTAAAGAGGACCCAGGCTTGACTTCCAGCACCCCCTTGACAGCTCAGCATATGTAACTCCTATTCCAGGCTCTCTGGTGCCCTTGTCTGGTCTCTGAAGGCATCAGGCATGCATGTGCAGTGCAGACCTACATGGAAATGCTGACAAATACCAATACACATAAAGTAATAATAAAAAAATTTAGCCGGGCGGTGGTGGCGCACGCCTTTAATCCCAGCACTTGGGAGGCAGAGGCAGGTGGATTTCTGAGTTCGAGGCCAGCCTGGTCTACAGAGTGAGTTCCAGGACAGCCAGAGCTATACAGAGAAACTCTGTCTCAAAAAAAAACAAACAAAAAACAAACAAACAAACAAAAAAATGTAAACCTCAGAGCAGCATCTGCACACATACGCAGGGAACTGTGCACATGAGTGCTCTTTATGGCCTTTTCATTGTGACAGAAGAGACCTGCAATCCCAGTGCCCAGCAGAGGGATCGATAAATAAGCTATGCCTGCCAATATGGTTCAGAAATCATAAGAAGGAATAAATACTCCTCTGTGTATTGTCACAGGAAGGATGGATGTTATCATGGGAAAGGTAAATGTCAGGACCCTGTGCAGTGTAAAACCACGTGGTCACGCAATTCTCTGGGAACAGAGAAGTGTGTCTACAAGACAAAAATATTAATAAATGTCCAGAAGAAAGTTTGTGGGCAGGGGAAGAAATCTCCAAATGGACTACTGTGTAATGGTCCCTGGGGGTGTGCTAAGGGAGCCCAGATAGCAGTGATTAAAGGGAGGTTCAAGATTCTGCAGAAGAAAATGTTTAAGAAGGAGAATATTTTCATTCGTCACCTATGTAATAGTGATTAACCTTTAAGAAGGCTCAGTGGTTGAGAGCCCAGAACCCTCTTCTGAGCTTCACGGGGGTGTGTGTGTGTGTGTGTGTATGTGTGTGTGTGTGTGTGTGTGTGTGTGTGTGTGTGCATGCACGCATCTTTTTTAAAAGAGTGTTGTTTAAAAAGAAAAATTAGATGAGAAGTTACAGCTTTTAGTCCACCCTTGCCTGCCTTCTATCTGTACTTCTGCTCATGAGTGTTTAAATATCTGGGATTTCATAATCAGTACCCTTTATTTAGCTAAAGCCAAGGCAAAAACCAGCCCCAGAGAGCCCCTGCTTTCTTCCAGGTATTCGGCTCATGCTGGTTGCTTTGTTCCATTGTAGTAGCTTGTGGGTGGTTGTCAATCTTCCAGTTTCCACAGGAGACCTACTTTATCGTCCAGTTACCCCGCTCCTCCACAAACTTGATTTGTATGAATGTTTAGGGTCTATAAACTGATTAAAGAAAAAAGAAAGAAAGAAAGAAAAAGCCAGCTGGTGCTACATCCTCATATGACTCCAGGGACTCGGATCCAACTAGTATGGAGGGAATGAAGAGAAGGTAGACAGACAGGCAGGCAGATGGACAGACAGACAGACAGACAAGCTGGGAGCTGGTGGACAGGACTCTCTGCTGGAGAAATCACAGTACCCTGCAAGCTCGGCGTATTTATCATATAGAGTTGAACAGGGAGGCAGGATTATTAAATACAGATAAACAAGGAGGCAGGTTTTGTGGTGCACAGCTGATCAATTAGATGCATCAAGATCAAGCTAACCTTAGAGGGTACGGTCTCTGAAAGGGAACAGTCTTCAGGCCTTGGATATCAGGGGAGAGAAAGCTATGGTGGACATTTTCTGTACACACTACCAACAACATCCTCACTTGGACCAGATGATGGTTTGTCATGCCTCTGAGTCTCACCTCAGGAAGATGGCTTTACCAGTTCTCCGTGACACTGGAGCTCTGGGGATCCTTGACATGACTGGGCCCATGTCAACAGCACACATGCACTATGAACTTCACTCAGTCAGGGTTTTCTCTGTCTGCTCCCTGCAAGACTGGCCACAGTCGCTTTTAATTAACCCAGCACTTAGGAGGCAGAAGCGGGCAGGTCTTTGTAAGTTTGAGGTAGGCTGGTCTATATAGTGAGTCCTGGGCCAGCCAGAGGTACACAGTAAGAACGGCTCAAAGGAAAAAAAAAAGAGAGAGAGAGAAGAAATAAAGCCGCTTGAGTTATTTCCCTCCCCCAAGGGAACTTACACAACATTATGAGGAAACACTAGGGGGAGGGGAGAGGTGGTGGGAGGAACGGGGAGCTGTTCAGGATCCAAGAAAAAAATTTTCTGAGACAAAATTTCGGATTTCTGTGGGAGGAGTTTGGAGTCCTGGATATTTGGATGGCATTTCTCCTCCCCTTCTTTCTCTGTCTACTTTTGGGAGGAATCCACGGGTCACGGTAACGGTTAGAAATCAGCCAGCGGGAGCGTTAAGGAGGGGAGACCAGGAGGGAAGGACAGGAACCCAGGGTCTCTGAAGGAAGGCTGGTAGGTGGCTACTGCCCATGCCTTCCCGTGCCTTGCTAAATAGAACTGTTAAGTAAGCCGCGGTCCCGGGGGACTTTCTCGAAGGTGGAGCCAGACAAAGAAAGAATGTCTACAGTTGCAGGTCAGAGGTAGCCTAGAAAGCACTGTCGGCACATTCTCTCTTAAGTTCGGTGTCGTCTTTGTTTTTGCTGTTCCCAGGCAGCATGCCCGCCTGTGCCCTCCACTCGAGAAAGGCCGTCCCTGGGCAGCTTTGATTGAGTGCTCGAATTCCGCTCCACTACTTATCAGAACATTCCAAGCCAAAAGGAATGGCTGATGGAGGAGGGTCTCTGCTCACAGGGCTCCAGCCACCCTGGGGCTTTCTGCCTAGAGCGCTGATCTGAGGAAAAGGGCACTCAGAGAACTTGGGCTGTGTGCCTGCTGAACCCTCTGGTGTCCCCCGCCCGCCTTGCCTCCTTGGTTCAGGGGGCAGCCACCGGCCCGTGTCACAGCATCCTCTCACGGACATGCTTCAGTTTGCACCAAAAGAGCTGAGCACAGACTTTGTCGACTGGAAACGCATGTTCTTGGTTAAAAAATAACAGCAGGAAGGAAAAAAAATCTGTTGGCCAAAGGACAGAGTGGATTCAGAGATCCCAGAAAGGACAACTCTCTTGCAACGTCAAAATGTCCTTCCAGGCCTTAGCCAGAGCTCCTCAGGGGGAGATTTTCATAAACCAATATTCCCCTCTTATGCTGAACTTTGATTTGATTTTATTAATGAAAGAAAAATGGGCATTTCCCCAATGCATGCTATTGGAAGATGGATATTGTGCATGCATGCACACACAAACACAAACACACACACACACACACATGAGAGAGAGAGATTGAGAGAGAGAGAGAGAGAGAGAGAGAGAGAGAGAGAGAGAGAGAGAGAGAGAGAGAGAGAGAGCCAGGTGTTTGTAGCACATGCTCTCCACAGGGAGTTATGAAGGTAATTTGTCCCCCTGGAACATTAGGCTGCTTCGCATAGCCTCAAATCACCAGGCACTCACTGCTGAGTGTTGCTAAATGTGTCTGGCTTTGTCCACATTAATAATGTCCCTGGCACTGGTGAAAGGGGTCTAGGGTGTGGCTAGCCTACAAGTTCCTCCTTTGACAGTTGACTCCTTTAAGTCTCTCTGGAAGCAGGATGAGGGCAGCCGGCTTCTCCACCCTTTGCTCCCAGTACTGTACAGTATGCAGCTCCGAGCGCCAGATCTACTGCAGGCCTGCCTGCGGTCTGAGACTCAGAGAATCTCTCCTTCTCTCCTTTTCTCTCCCCTCCCTTCACATAGCACCCCTCCCATACTTTCTGCGGCTTTGTTTTTATTTTTTGTTTTGTTTTTGAGTCAGGGTCTCATTCTATAGCCAGACTGGCTTCAAACTTAGGCAGTCTTCCTGTAGCAGCCTCTAAGTTAGAGGGTGATGTGTTTATAAAAAGACGAAGAGAGGGGGGAATGCGTTCTATGGAGGTTCAGTGAGGTCTGGGGGAAAGGGCCCATGCCGAGGCACCCCTTCCCTCTGAGGGACCAGCCACAGATGGTATAACATAGAATAGAGTTTATTCAGGGCATGGGAAAAGGGAGTCAAGAGGGTAGGAGCAGAGAAAGGCAGAGAGAGGAAGGGAGGGAGGGAGGGAGGAAGAGAAAGAGAGAGAGAGAAAGAGGTAGAGTAGAGGAGTAGAGGCCGGCGACGAGCACGTGGAGAGAAAGGGTGAAAGGGTGACAGGGGGGAGGGGAAAGGAGCCGCTTGGCCCCTTTTATAGTGGGTCAGGCCTACCCGGCAACAGCCAGGTCACTGTAGGGCAAAGCTTAGACATTCACTGCGGTGCCCTGCAAAATTAGTGGGTTTTTTCCTGTTCCAGGGATTGAACCAGGATCTTATTATACATGCTGGCTAAGTACTCTACCACTGAGCTCTACTCCCAGCCTGAGATCCAGTATTTCTAACTAACTCCCTTCGAACTAGATCCCGGAGACTGCTGGTGCTGCCCTCCCAGACAGCTCTGAGTGGTGACACCCAGCAGGGCCTTGTGGAAACAAGCAGACAACCCATGGCATACCTATAGAAGTGTCCTCAGAAGCTCCTTGTCCTCCTGTGGTCTCAGGCTTTTGGCTGCCTTGGTACATGAGGTCCATACTCTGCCTTTGTGGTATCAGCTCGAGGATTGAATGTCACACCACGTACACTGTCCTCCACTGATCCCCACTGAAAGCTTTTCATATCATCATCACCATCATCACCACCACCACCATCATGATCATCATCATCTGCGACGGGCACTATGCTAATTAGTTGCTTTATATACATTAAAAAAAATCACTACTGGAGTATATGGCCATCACACCACTGTTATGGTGTGAGTAGGAAAGCTCCCCCACAGACTTGTGTATTTAAACACTTGCTCTCTGTACTGGAGGTTGTAAGATCTTTCAGACCTGGGGCAGAGCTGGCAGATGTAGGACTGTGGGGGAGGGGCTAGAAAGCAATTCTGAACCTGTGGGTAATGGGTCAAGATATTTACATTATGAATTGTAACAGTAACAAAATTACAGTTGTGAAATAGCAAGGAGATAATTTTATGGTTGGGGGTCATCACCCATGAGGAACTGTATTAAAGGGTTGCAAAACGTTGAGAACCACTGGGCTAGAGTGTTCTAACATAGCCTGGTTTGGGCCTAGGCTCTCTGCTTCCTGATCCACTCAGGGGTGAGAGAGGCAGCCTCTTTTTTTGTTTGTTTGTTTGTTTTTTGTTTTAGGGGTTTTTTTGTTTTGTTTTTTTCAAGAAAGGGTTTCTCTGTGTATCCCTGGCTGTCCTGGAACTCACTCTGTAGACCAGGCTGGCCTCGAACTCAGAAATCCGCCTGCCTCTGCCTCCCAAATGCTGGGATCAAAGGTGTGTGCCACCTCCACCTGGCTAATAAATTTTTTTAAAATAAATAAATAAAAAGATAGACAAATAAGCAGAGTTGAAGAGATGGCTCAGTGGTTAAGAGCACTTGCTGCTCTTGCAGGAGACCCAGATTCAGTTCCAAGCACTATATGGTGGCTCCAACTACCCTCTTCTGGTTTCTGAGAGCACTGCACGAATCAAGACAAAACACCTATGCACATCATATATATATGAAGGGGGAGAGAATGATAGAGATATAGGATTGAGAGAAAGAGAGAGAGAGAACTGGGACACTGATGGGTGCCCTGCGCTTTCCCCCATCAAAGACACAGATAGTAAATTACAGGAGACTCTAACGAGTAGGTGTCTTCATGGACTCTAGGCACAGCTTTGAGACTTGTTGCCCCCTACGTAGGAGCCAGTATCACCAACCTCCCACATCAGATACTAAAGCTGGGTTTGAGTGAGTGGAGCAGGGCTGTCCCACAGCTGCTGCAGGAGGAACCAAGGGATGGCCCTCCTTCCCATCCTGAGCTTTAGGAGGGAGGAAGCTGTAGGAAAGTGGGCTTATCTCAGACTGTGGCCCTCAGATGACCTTAGCTTCCATGCTTCGCTCACTCAGCTCTGGCTCTCTTTTGGGTTTTTTCCCCCCTCCCTCCTTCAAAATAAAAAACAAAAACAAACAAACAAACAAAAAACTTAATAAGAAAACCAAGAAGGCCTCTTAATAACTTTTAATTGACATCTTTAATAATCAACTGCCTAATTCTGTGACTGAAAAGGACCGCTCATTGTCCCCAAATGTAGAAATATCAAAAGGCCAGGTAGCCAGGAGTTCTGGCTTCACCTTTTATCCCAGCACTTGGGAGGCAGAGGAAGGAGGATGTCTGCGAGTATGAGGCCAGCCAGGTCTACATAGTGAATTCCAGGACATCCAGAGTTATGTGAAGAGACTGTGTCTTTGAAAAAGGTCAGGGGCAGAAGAGGGGGGTGGGGGCGATCTTTCCCTCTGTTTGCTAAGTTGTTGCTAAGGAGATAACTCAGATTCCACACCAAGTATTTGGATTTTCGTGTAAGAGAGTGAAGATGCTCATGATGTGGGCTGGAATAGTATTTGCCGTCAGTTCAGTTTCTTTCATTTCAAGCAAACTAGAAATGACTAAGCAAGCTAGCCAGAAAACAGATGGGGAGACACTGGTGTTAGAATGTCTTAGGGGCTGGTGAGATGGCTCAGCGGGTAAGAACACTGACTGCTCTTCCGAAGGTCCTGAGTTCAGATCCCAGCAACTAAATGGTGGCTCACAACCACCCGTAATGAGATCTGACACCCTCTTCTGGTGCTGTCTGAAGATAGCTGCAGTAAATTACTCCGGAGCGAGTGGGGATGGCAGAGGTCCTGAGTTCAACAGCAGCCACACACGTGATGGCTCACAGCCATCTGTACAGCTACAATGTACTCATACACATAAAATAAATATTTAAAAAAAAATAGCCGGGCGGTGGTGGCGCACGCCTTTAATCCCAGCACTTGGGAGGCAGAGGCAGGTGGATTTCTGAGTTCGAGGCCAGCCTGGTCTACAGAGTGAGTTCCAGGACAGCCAGGGCTATACAGAGAAACCCTGTCTCAAAAAACCAAGAAAAAAAATAATAATGTCTTAGGCATGCATAGGGGACTCACAGACACAAAGCAAGCTCTGAACATCAGGTCTTGGAAAGCATGGGGACAGGAAGCCATGGTTCCTCCAGGGACCTCAGGGGCTCTTGGGCAATTTTTTCTGGGCCCCCATTCTCACGTTTCAATGCTATTTATGTTTGTCTATGTAGTCACTTCTATGAGAAAAAGCAGTAAATCTTCAGGTTCAAGTCTCTGTAAGGACAATCTGCACAAATGTGATCTGTACTAATTAGCTTTCTGATGCTGTGACAACATACCCTAGGAAAACAACTTCCAAGTTGTAGGAAGAGGAATTTGTTTTGGCTCCTGGTTTCAGACAAGTCAACCCCTTGACAGTCAACTCCACTCCTTTAGGACCTCTGGAGATAATACCAGTAACATGATAAGATGGAGAAACAATTCTGAAAGTGTTATGACCTCAAATTATAATGCAGAGACATAGTAACAAAGACAAAGTAACAGTGTTGCTACAAAAGAGACACATAGACCAAGGGAGCAAATCTAAGATCTAGGAGAAAAAACACCAGCTAAAGTCATCTATCTGTTCCTTGACAAAGGTGTCAAAAACTTTACACTAAGGGGGAAAAACCCTCTTCAACACAGGTTGAAGATAGGTTTCTATCTATAGAAAGTTCGATATCCACATTATTAATTTTATATAGTATCAATGCTCATTTGCTTCGTTCTTTTTTTTTTCTTTTTTTCCAAGACAGGGTTTCTCTGTGTAGCCTTGGCTGTCCTGAAACTCACTCTGTAGACCAGGCAGGCCTCGAACTCAGAAATCTGCCTCTCTCTGCCTCCCAAGTACTGGGATTAAAGGTGTGCGCCACCACTGCCCGGCATTGTTTCGCTCTTTACCCCGTTGTTGAGCTCAACTATTTCACGTAGCATCACTTTCTGCCTGAAGTACGTCCTTTAGCATTTCATTTAAGACTTTTTTTTTAAATGTTGAAGGTAACGATTTCTACTTATGTAAAATGTGTGTGTGTGTGTGTGTGTGTGTGTGTGTGTGTGTCTGTGTAGGTGCCGTGTGTTGTATGACACTATTCCTATGGAGACATAAACATCTACTCACCCCAAATAGAGAATGAATAACAAACCAAAGAAAGGATGCCACTGAAGTTCCAGTGTGGTGAAACAATGGATTTATTGGGTTACTCACAGGAAAATAGATGAGGGGAAAGAGCAGGATTACTCAAAGGTAACTGAAAGCCCATAACAACTCACAAAAGCTGGGATGCTAGAGCTCATTGCATAGCCTGGGGACAGCTGGACAGATTGGGAGTATGTCTTCCAGACAGCTCAACTAATACTAGTCCTTCTTCCAGGCACCTGAACCAGTTTGTACCCTTCCAGGCAGCTCGGGTTGGGGAGTCTCTCAGCAATCTTTACTGCTATCTAAACTTGGACAAAGAAGAGACTTCTTTGTGTATCTGGTCAGTTCCAGGAACTTCCTGAGACTTGGGAGTCGTTTAGTTCCTGAATCTCAAGGAGCCTCCCTTTAGAACTTTCTGACGCTTAATGAGCTTCTCTGTAGGGTGCAGTGAAGGGAACTGCTAAGCACTGTAGCAAACCAGAGGTCAGAAAACAGCTTTCAGGAGCTGGTTCTCTCCTTAAACTGTGGGATCCTGGGATCAAGCACAGGTTGTCAGGCTTACATAGCGTTTTCCCCACTTGATCTATTTTACTGGCTCTAGACCTTATTTTAAAAGAGTTTTTCATTCAAGAGGCGATGTGGTGGTTTTCCTACTTACTGCTGAAGATTTCTGTCCTTCTGATTACTGCACCACTGAAGGCCGCCATTTCTTTCCCTTCTTATCTGGCTAGGAAGAAGAGTCTTATCTTCCTCTTCAGTTTTCCACAATTACACCATGATATGTCTAATTTTTTTGTTTTGTTTTGTTTTGTTTTTTTCTGCCAGATGATGGGTGCCCTTACTCTCTTTGAGGTAGTCTGAATATGCTTGGCCCAGGGAGAGGCACTATTTGGAGGTGTGGCCTTGTTGGAGGAAGTGTGTTACTGTAGACATGGGCTTTCAGAACCTCTTCCTAACCCCGTGGGAGCCAGTCTTCTCCTAGCCTTCAGATGAAGATGTAGAACTCTCAGCTCCTCCTACACCAGGCCTGCCTGGATGCTGCCATGCTCCTGCCTTGATGATAATGGGTTGAACCTGTAAGCCAGCCCCAATTAGATGCTGTCCTTGTAAGAGTTGCATTGGTCATGATGTCTGTTCTTAGCAGTAAAACCCTAAGAAACTCTTCTTGGATTTATGTCTAAGTAAGTTCTGAAAATATTGCTTGTGCCAAATGATTTCTGTTTCTTACTGGGATTCCCACCAGCATTATCCTCTGTGTCTTCTGGCCTCCATCTTTTTTACTGTCACATTCTGAAATTTTCATTCTTATTTTGCTCCTTCACCCTTTGTTTTGTTTGCTTCTCGTCCCAGTTTCCTGAGCTTTTCATTTCCATGAAAATCTTTTAAACTTCATTATTTCAAACCACTGACATTTTTATAGTTTCTTGGTTTTTGAAGATATTTATAATTCTTCTTTTTTTTTAAACAGTAATGAAAAATGTTTTACAAGTTCTAAGTGCTATGTTAATCTAAAATCTACATGGAATAGTATCAAAAATTCATTACCATTCTTGTTAAAATGCCAATGACATTCTTCAAGACACATACAACCTAAAATTCATATAAAAATACAAAAGACCCCCACAATAGCTAAAGCAATGCTTGCAGAAAGAACAATGCTACAGGTATAATTACATGTGACCTCAAATTATACAACAGAGCCAAAAACGACCCAGTGAAAATATAAGGGCATGACTGTGTGACTGTTCCTAGGTGTGGGTTGAGGCGAAGGTTTCTTGTGGATTGAAGGGAGAGAACAGCCAGAGGCATCCTGCAGAATAGCATCTGAACTGGGCCATGGCGGGGGTGGGGGGTGGGTGGGAGGTGGGAGGTGGGAGGGGGTAAGGAGGAGATCAGGTGGCAGAGACGACTATGAAGAGAAGAGAGAAGGGGAAGAATGAGGGGGCAAGAGTGGAGCTGACAACCAAGAGACCAAGACTCCCAAAGAAGACAGAGAGACTGTGTAGCCAAAATGACTGAGAATATATAGGAATTAGAGAAGCTAAGCGAAGGGAAGAGAAGCTGGGGACTGGAGGGATTCCAGGCAGGCTGAGAAATGCTGAGGAGTTAGGAATCCATAACAAGGATTGGTGATGCTCAGAGAGAACAGCGGCCAGCATCTGCTTCGGAATGTCAAATAGGGGCCTCAAGTAGCCATTTGTCCCAGGTGTCTTTGAAACCTAACAATGACAAGGAGAACATGATATAATCACAAGAAAAGACTTGTAAGACCAATGTGGGGGCCAGACACTGGTGACACATGCCTTTAATCCCAGCATGTAGGAGGCAGAAGCAGGCAGCCTGGTCTACAGAGCAAGTTTCAGGACAGTCAGGGTCACACAGAGAAACCTTGCCTTGAAAAAACAAAAATAGGCGGGCAGTGGTGGCACACACCTTTAATCCCAGCACTCAGGAAGGCAGAGGCATGCAGATACCCTGAGTTCGAGGCCAGCCTGGTCTACAGAGCAAGTTCCAGGACAGCCAGGGCTACACAGAGAAACCCTGTCTCAAAGGGAAAAAAAGAAAGAAAAAATAAAAACAAAGTATTATAAAAATGTCATGATAAAATGCATTGCCGGGCGGTGGTGGCACATGCCATTGATCCCAGCACTTGGGAGGCAGAGGAAGGTGGATTTCTGAGTTCAAGGCCAGCCTGGTCTACAAAGTGA
>NW_022196905.1:175038160-175044390 GCF_008632895.1 Mastomys coucha | reverse complement strand
AAAAAAAAAAAAAAAAAAAAAAAGAAATGCATGAATTTGTATGTTGATTTAAAACAAACAACAGACGCTAGGAAAAAAAAAATTGCTGGGCAGTGGTAGCACACACCTTTAATTCCAGCACTTGGGAGGCAGAGGCAGGCAAATCTCTGAGTTCAAGGCCAGCCTGGTCTACAAAGTGAGTTCCAGGATAGCCAGGGCTACACAGAGAAACTCTGTCTCAAAAAAAAAAAAAAATTAATTAATTCAATACTTTTCCTCCCTTGTCTCTAGAACAAACCTTAGGAAATAGCTTAAGGCTCCTGCCCTGAGAAGATGGGAAGAGATTTTTGTAGTCATGCTTATCAAATAGATTAATGGTGCCGTGATCTGGACAGGGGTTGTTCAATATCCTCCCTGTATATGAAATGGCTGCACAGTAAGCCAATGCCTATGACACTTAACAGTCATGTGTGCTAAATCCCAAAAGTCTGAGTAATGGACTTGAAAGGGCTTCTCTCTCCCATACTTTAAACAGTACAGCAGTGCACACAATCAGTGAAACCCAAGTGTTAACAGAGATAGATAGAAGAGGCTGTCTGATTAATGCACTAAGACATCCATGTCTCCTCAAAGTAGTGGATTTATTTTTTAATATACTAATAAATATTGTACTACTGTTAAACACACAGATGAAAACTGACACAGGAGGCAGGAGCGATGTCTCATTGGTTCAGAGCACTGGCTAGTCTCCTAGAAAACCCAGGTTTGATTCCCAGCACCCACATGATGGCTCACAACTGTGCCAGCTCTAGGGATCCAGTGCCCTCTTCTGGATCCAGCATACATATAGTACACAGCCATACATGCAGACAAAACACTTAAACACATAAAATAGTTTAAAACAAAACAAACTGAAATATAAATGACCCCGTTTTATACTATAATTAGATTTATATACATTCTAATTTGCTTGCATGTATATGTTTAGGTAATTTGAGAGAGAGAGAGAGAGAGAGAGAAAGAGAGAAAGAGAGAAAGAGAGAAAGAGAGAAAGAGAGAAAGAGAGAAAGAGAGAAAGAGAGAAAGAGAAAGGCTGGAAAGATGGTTCAGTGGTTAAGAGCACTGACTGCTCTTCCAGAGGTCCTGAGTTCAAATCCCAGCAACCACATGGTGGCTCACAACCATCTGTAATGAGATCTGATGGCCTCTTCTGGAGTGTCTGAAGACAGCTACAGTATATTATATATAATAAATAAATAAATCTTTAAAAAAAAACCTAATAAGTTCATTTAAAAATAAAAAAAAGAAAGAGAAAAGAAGAAAAATTTAAAAAGAAAGAAATTGCTTATAGCAAGGCATGGTGGTATACACCTCTAGTCTCAGTACTCAGGAGGCAGAGAGAAGTAGGAGGATCTTTGTGAGTTTAAGGTCAACCTGGACTACAGACCGAGTTCCAGATCGACCAGTGCTATATGGTGAGACTCTGTCTTGCTGGAGAGATGGTTCAGTGGTTAAGAGCACTGACTGCTCTTCAAGAGGTCCTGAGTTCAAATCCCAGCAACCACATGGTGGCTCACAATCATCTGTAATAGGATCCGATGCCCTCTTCTGGTGTGTCTGAAGACAGCTACAGTGTACTCATACACATAAAATAAATATTTAAAAAAAAAAAAAAAGGAAGGAAGGAAAGAAGGAAGAACGAAGGAAGAGAAAACAAAACCCAAAGACAAGCATTTGTTGAGCTGCTCTGTGTTCCCTCCACCCGGGGAGGGCCCCTTTTGCTCTCTGGGAATTATTCTCTCTAGTTCACTTTGAATTTCATTTACAATTTAGATTTTCTTCAACTAAACTGCAGGAGGAACTGTGTGGACTTTACTTTTCTTCTTTGTACCTCTTTCTTCTTTCTTTTTATTTTTTATATAGGGTCTCACGATGTAGCTTAGGCTGCCCTGGAACTCACTGTGTAGACTAGGCTGCCCTGGAACTCACTGTGTAGACTAGGCTGCCCTGGAACTCACAGATATCTGTCTGCCTCTGCCTTTGTCTTCCTAGTACTGGGAATAAAATGGGCATTACACGCCTGGCCAAAGCCTGCAATCTTTGCTCTGGATAATAATGTGAGGTACCCAAAGGGTGGATAGTGATTTCCACGTATGTAGGGCAATAAAATCTTTGATCAAGGATAATTTGGAGTAATAATTTAAGTAGACTCTCTAAAGAGAAGACAAGTATGATTGACCCTCTATGGCAGTGGGTTCGGGTTCAACCAACACAAATCAGGGACTGACTTTGCAATGGGCACTAGTTAGGCATCTTAAAAAGCATGAACCATTAAATTCAGAGCAAAAGAATTATGGCCCCTTTTGTGTTGAACAGGGAAACACGGGAAAGGGAAACTATTTTGGGACTAAGAAGGGGAAACTGTCTCAGACATCCCATGTAGGGTAAATATTTCAGGACGTGTCCTGGAGGCTCAAAGGTTTGAATAACAAACCACTCGGTTAATCTTTTAAAGAATGTGGTAAGAGTATTGGACCCAAGAGTAGCATTTTTTTTTTCTCTATATTGGTTCACCTTGCATGGTAACTGAATGAAAGGCTATGTAACACATGGGGTTTCTGAAGCCTGCCATGCACAGAGGGAAGGTTCTTAGCATGTGGCACAGCAGGTACCGTTCAGGTTCGGATCAGTTAAAGAACTCGCCTTGTGTGCACAAGAAGAGGTTTTCCGATGGGCCGTCTTCCACTCCTCTCTCACGCTAACTCTCTGGTTTCATGGGATCAAGGCTATTATTTACCAAAGCACTTAGTACAGTGAATCGCCTATGACTGGCAGTTAATAAGAGGCTGTGCTGAGTGCAGAGATTAAGTTCTAGACCTTAAAGTATAGCAGATGTAGGGCCTTTTTTTTTTTTTTTTTTTTTTTTTTTTTTTTTTTTATCTCTAGCCAGTATGTTCCACCTTTCTCTCAATAGCAGCACCCAGTTTACGTCCTGCATCTCTTCTTTTCACACGTAGTCCATGTGCGTGGAGGGAAACCTGACCCACTCCATTCATCCCAGGGTTTCCATAGCTTCCTGTCAGCTGCCTACCACAGGGATTTGGTAAGAGATGGTTCCTAGGTCAGTAAAACGCAAGAGAAGGTGACGTTGGCTGGAGACTGCAAAGAAAGAAACGTCCTTGTTCTATAGGAGCTGCCCGAGCATGAATGAAAACGACTAAGTCCATCAAAGAATCGGGCAGTAGTCTTGTGACCGCGGTGAAGGTAGCCTTACAATACAGTGGGCAGCACAGATGACAAAGAAAAGGTTCCGGTTAGGGTTTCTATCTTCCTAAGACACCATGACCGCGGCAACTCTGATAAGGGAAACCATTTGATTGGGACGGCTTATTGGTTCCAAGGTTAAGTCTGTTATCACTGTGAGAAACAGGCAGACATGGCGCTGGAGGAGTTGCTCAGCGCCATCAGGAACTGCAGGAACTGCAGTCAACAGGAAGAGAGAGAGAGAGACACTGAGCCTGGCTTGCACGTTTGAAAGGCCCACACCCACAACATACTTCCTCCAATAAGGCCACGCCTACTTCCACAAGGCCACACCCACTCCAAGAAGGCCCCGTGTTCTAATCCTTCCAAATAATGCCACTTCTCTATGAGTTTGTGGGGGCCATTCTCATTCATACGACTATAGAAAGGCAGGGGACAAACAATATTCCTCACCGTAGTTAGACTGGGATCAAGGCTTGCCTGAAAACCACTGTCTATCTGCATGGGCTCTTCAGTTATTTCAGACAATAATTTTCCTCTACTGTATAAACTGGTTGAAGAGGGATTTTGTTGTTGCTACTTATAATCAGAATATTCCTAGCTAATTATAAAGGGGCTTTAGAAATGATGATCAATAAAGATTTCTTTCAGGTTAATAGTGATTTCATTAAAAATTCCATTGAAAGCAAAACATCTTTATTATTGTTTTATTTTGGGTTACCTTTGCTGTGACAGGACATTATGACCAAAGCAACTTGTGAAGGAAAGATTTATTTGGCGAATACTTCCACATCGCTGTTCACCATCCAAGGAAGTCAGGACAGAAACTCAAACAGGGCAGGGACCCGTAGGCAGGAGCTGATGCAGAGGCCATGGAGGGGTGCTGCTTACTGGCTTGCTCTGCCTGCTTTCCTAAAGGACCTAAACCACCAGCCTAGGGGTAGCACCACCCACAGTGGACTGGGCCCTCCCCCGTCAGTCATTAGTTAAGGTTGTCCTACAAATCTCACTACAACCCCATCTTATGGAGCCATTTTCCTAAGTTCCATGGACCACCTTAGAAGTCCACAAAGAGGATTATCTTATTTTTCCAGCACTTTGAATGGTGGCAATCATAGAATAGACACTCAGCAAATATAAAAATATTGGGGGATGTTTTGTGCACTGTGTATTCAGTCACTGATTTCTGTACCCCAGAGATCTGGTTGCAGTCCAGGGCTTGGCATTGCCATTATTCTTGAAGCATCTTCTGTCTCAATGTTGTGTAAAAGCCGCTCTCCTTCACCTCTGATAAGTTAATAAACAGCTGATTACTCTATATCTGGGCAGGAGAATTAAGGCAGAACTTGGAATCCCAGTGAGGGGCAACCTAGGTGGAGAGAGGAGAGAGAGGAGCAGCCATTGGGGACCCAGGGTGTCTCTATGAGGACACGGATGGAACAGGATCAGCAAGAGTAAGACTAAGATACAGTAACACCACGTGGCTGGGAAGTAGCGCAGGCCAGCATAGTCAGGCTAGAAAAGATCAATATCTGTCTGGCTATAGTGAAGAAGCTTATTAATAAATATAAAGGTCTCGGGCTGGAGAGATGGCTCAGTGGTTAAGAGCACTGACTGCTCTTCCAAAGGTCTTGAGTTCAATTCCCAGCAACCACATGGGGCTCACAACCATCTGTAATGGCATCAGATGCCCTCTTCTGGTGTGTCTGAAGACAGATACAGTGTATTCATATACATAAAGTAAGTAAATATTTTTAAAAGCAAATTAATCAATATAAAGGTTTCCATGTCATTATTTGAGAACAAGGGAGGACATAGAAAAGCCCTGTACTTTCATATAAATTGATTGACTCGACAATTATTTAATAACTACTATATGCCAGTTATTAAACAAGGTACACAGGTAATGCCACTGTTGGGTGCTTTGCCTGATGTATGACTGTGTACTATGTGCATGCCTGGTGTCTGCAGAAGCCAGAAGAGCGCACTGGGTCCCCTAGGACTGAGCTACAGGCAACTGTAAACCGCCATGTGGGTGCTGGGAGTCAAACCCAGGCCCTCTGTTAGAGCAGCCAGTGCTTTTAACTGCTGAGCCATCTCTCCAGATCCTGTCATTTTCTTCTTAACTCCCCATCCTTCTGCCTCTGCCTCCCAAGTGCTGAGCCAGCAAGATGATTCAGCAGTAAAAGTTGGCTAGGAAGGCCACATGACCTGAGTTTGATCCCAGGAGCCAACAGTACAATAAGAGTACCAAGTCCCAGAAGTTTTCATCTGATCTCTACACTGTGCTGAAGAATATGTATACTTTTACACACACACACACACACACATGTACACACGCATGCACGCACACATAATATTTTAAGGAAGGAAAGAAAGAAAGAACACATGAGCCAGGCATGGTAGTGTACACCTTTAATCCCAGCACTTGGAGGTAGAAGCAGGTGGATCTGTGAGTCCAAGGCTAGCCTGGTCTACAAAGAGAATCCCAGGACAGCCAAGGCTACACAGAGAAAATAAACTGTTCTGAAAAATAAAACAAACAACAACAACAGCATCCAAAAAAATGTGTGTACACCCCCATCCTGTGCACCTTCCTCCCACACCCCTATCCTGTGCACCTTCCTCCCACACCCCTATCCTGTGCACCTTCCTCCCACACCCCTATCCTGTGCATGCTTCCTCCCACACCCCTATCCTGTGCACCTTCCTCCCACACCCCTATCCTGTACATGCTTCCTCCAACACCCCTATCCTGTGCATGCTTCCTCCCACACCCCTATCCTGTGCACCTTCCTCCCACACCCCTATCCTGTGCACCTTCCTTCCACACCCCTATCCTGTGCATGCTTCCTCCCACACCCCTATCCTGTGCATCTTCCTCCCACACCCCTATCCTGTGCACCTTCCTCCCACACTCCTATCCTGTGCACCTTCCTCCCACACCCCTATCCTGTGCATGCTTCCTCCCACACCCCTATCCTGTG
>NW_022196905.1:175028603-175037472 GCF_008632895.1 Mastomys coucha | reverse complement strand
CCCACACCCCTATCCTGTGCATGCTTCCTCCCACACCCCTATCCTGTGCATGCTTCCTCCCACACCCCCAGGATGGTGCTGAGAGTCAGCTGGCCTGGCTACTGTTCTTCAGTCCACATCCGTAAATGAACTGTCCAGGCACCAAGCTCCCACACAGCAGAGAAAGCAGCTCACCCCCACTATGGAGTAGAGGATGTAACTAGCACTGAGCTCTCAGGGACAGAAATAGCCATGAACCTGCCACCTTCCCAGCTCTGCAGGTGTTACAGCAGATCTACAGAGTGATCTGGTCCAGGCTCTTCTTCCTGTGTAGTAATGGGGGTTGCCCTTCCATCAGGAAGCTCTGATCAGTGGTTAGCATGAATGCCTTGAATTCTTACCTCACTGTAGCACATCACACTTCATGTTGAACAAACTTTTCTTTGAGTTATTTCTTTTTAAAATATGTAGTTGTCTTAGGTTTCTATTGTGAAAGAATACCAAGAGCAAAGCATTTTACTTGGGCTTACATTTTCTTTTTCTTTTTCTTTTTTTTTTTAAAGATTTATTTATTTATTTTATATGTATGAGTACACTGTAGCTGTACAGATGACTGTGAGCCATCATGTGGCTGCTGAGAATTGAACTCAGGACCTCTGCTTACTCCGGCCCTACTCACTCTGGCCCTGCTTGCTCCAGCCCTGCTCGCTCCTGTGTAATACACTGCAGCTGTCTTCAGACGCACCAGAAGAGGGCGTCAGATCTCATCACGGATGGTTGTGAGCCACCATGTGGTTGCTGGGATCCCAACTCAGGACCTTCGGAAATGTAGTCAGTGCTTTTACCTGCTGAGCCATCTCACAAGCCTGGGCTTACATTTTCAAAGGGCTAGAATCCATAATGGTGTAGTAAAGGCATGGTAAAGGTTGTTGCTATCGCAGCAGAAAGCTTATATCTCACAAGCAGGAGGCAGAGAGGACACACTGGGAATAGCTTGAGCCTTTTAAAACCTGAAAGTCAGCTCCCAGTGACAAATCTCCAATAAGGCCATATGTCCTAATCCTTGGTCAACAGTTCACCAACTGAAGAGCAACTATTCAAACATATAAGCATATAGGGGCCATTTTTATTCAAACCACCATAATAGTTGATAAAATGACTATAATTATAGTGTGTATCATAATACTTTGAAATATGTATATATCAGAATGGCTTAGTTAAGCTAAGTAATGTGAATATACAAAATCTACCATCTTAGCAATTTCCAAGTAGACACTATACCATAATTATTCATCATTTTGCTGAAGAGATCTCTTACAGACACTCAATGAAAAATAAAATAAAGAAAAAATTAAATGTGTGTTCCTCATTTAAGAATCCAGTAAATTTCTTAGTCTCATAAAATCCTTTAGTTCTGAACCTTCAGGTTTAGAGTGTGTCTTAGTTACGATTTTACAGCTATGAACAGACACTATGACCAAGGTCATTCTTTTTGTTGTTGTTGTTGTTGTTTGTGGTGTTTGGTTTTTCAAGACAAGGTTTCTTGTGTAGCCCTCCCTGTCTGTCCTGGAACTCACTCTGTAAACCAGGCTGGCCTCAAACTCAGAAATCTGCCTGCCTCTGCCTCCCAGATGCTGGGACTAAAGGTGTGTGCTACTTAGCCAGTCAATGGTGGAACACGCCTTTAATCCCAGCACTTGGGAGGCAGAGGCAGGCAGATTTCTGAGTTCGAGGCCAGCCTGGTCTACAGAGTGAGTTCCAGGACAGCCAGGGCTATACAGAGAAAGCCTGTCTCGAAAAACCAAAAAAAAAAAAAAAAAAAAAAAAAAAAAAGGTGTGCACTACCACTGCCTGGCTCCAAGGCAAGTCTTAAAAAGACAACATTTAAGACAACATTTAACTAGGACTGGTTTACAGGAACAGAGGTTCAGTCCATTATCATCAAGTCAGGAACATGGCAGCATCCAGGCAGGCATGGGGCTGGAGGAGTGAGAATTCTACATCTTCATCCAAAGGCAGATAGGAGCAGACTGGCTTCTAGGCAGCTAGGATGAGGGTCTTAAAGCCCACACCCACAGTGACACACTTCCTCCAACAAGGCCACACCTCCAGATAGTGCCACTCTCTGGGCCAAGCATATACAACCACCACAGAGTAGACATATATAGGAAAATAGAACAACAGTATACAGGGCTTTTGCCTCGTGTCAGGTGCTATAAGCCTGTAGAAGGGCCTAAGGAGGTTACACCCAAATATTGGTAGTGAGTTATAGGCTCTACACAAATACTATGCCATTCTAAATGAAGCACACGAACACCTTTTGATGTTGGTATCCTAACACCAAGGCCCCTTGGATACTGAAGGGCAATTGCATTCTAGAAAAAAGAAGAGAAATTAAATGCACAATTTTGAATTGTGTCAGTCACAGAGGACATAGGTGATCCATGGACAGCTGTAAGAAAGTACCCCAAAGTGGATGGCTCAAACGATAGAGCTGTATGATGTCATAGAATTCTAAACCAAGGTGGTGGTGGCATTGCTCCAGTTGGAGACTGTAAAGGAGAGTGATTCCATGCCTCCTTCTATACTCAGGTAGCCTTGGGCTCGCCTTGGATTAGAGATGACAGACATAGCTCCTGTGTCACACGCTTTCTCTTTGCGTCCATATTCACATTCCTTCCTTGCATCCATAAGCACACCACTCATTACAGATCACAATCACGCTATTGATTTCATTTTAACATGATGACATGCAAAGATCTGACTTCCAAACGACGTCATAAGCACAGATACTGGAGGCAAAAGTTAAAATATCTTTTGAGGTCAGAAGGGTCTTAAGAGCCAGGCAGTGGTGACACACACCTTTAATTCCAGCACTTGGAAGGCAGAGGCAGGTGGATTTCTGAGTTCGAGGCCAGCCTGGTCTACAGAGTGAGTTCCAGGACAGCCAGGGCTACACAGAGAAACCCTGTCTCGAAAAGATTAAAAAAAAAAAAAAAAAAAAAAAAAAAAAAAAAAAAAAAAAAAAAAAAAAAAAGAAGAAGAAGAAGAAGAAGGAGAAGAAGGGTCTTAAGAGCCAGAGGACCAGGATACATACAAGACAGTATCTTCTAGATTTGACAGAGAAGCTGCACCCATGGTTGTCCAAAGAAAACCTACCTAATAACAACACCAGTTAACATGCCACCGAGGCAGGACAAATCTCACAGGGTACCATCCTAAGATGAAGAGCTGTAGGTAACCAGTTGCTGCTGAGGGAGAATCTGTTTTCTCTAGGGATGGGCTCCCATATAGGCTATCCAATCTCAAGTGGTTATCCCTAAACAAATAGATAAATGCTAGATAGATAAATAGATGATAGGTAGAGATAGATAGAGATGCTAGACTGATAGATACATGGATGGATGGTGGGCAGGTGGGTCGACGGGTAGATGGATGGGTGTGTGGGTGGATGGATAGATAGATAGATGAATGAATGGATAGAGAGATGAGTGGATAGATGGAAAAATAGATGATACATAGATCATACATACATACATACATACATACATACATACATACGAGCAACACTAAATTGACTCGGCCCTGTGGGTGTCTGTAAGAAGAGTTTCATATGTATATATGATACAATAATAATTAAAGAAAAACTGTTCTCAAATTTGAGAAATTTGGCAGGATACAGGAAGAGTTAGAAGAAAAGGGAAGGGTCAAAACTATATAAATACATTATTCATGCATGAAATACATGCAAAATAAAATTTTAAATGGAAAAACAATTTAGCTCCAATCCATAACAGATAGTGTTACTGGGAACTTGGCATCTGAGCAAAAGCCTGAGAGAGAAGACAGGCAAGAGCCTTCCAGCCAATGAAAGAAAAGTCTGCGCCCTGAAACATGTTGATGAGTTAAAGTGGCCTAGGAAGGAGGTATATGATTTGTATAGGAAGAAGGTAAAATTTGTAGCTTCCTACGGTGTGGGAGTGTAATTATGGGAGAGGCAGTCCTGTAGGAGAAAACGCAGGCACGATCCAGAGCCTACCTGGCATGCTTCTAAATGAGAGGCATGGCTCACCACGCTCCTGAAGTCACAACGCTAGATTCTGAAGTAGAGTGAGTAGCTGACAGCTGGCCTTTGGATGAGTCCCCATTCTCCATGTCTCCTTCAATGTGCTTCCTCCGAATAGGGACCCTGGTGGTACGAGTGCTCGCTATGCAATCCAAGATAATGTGTTAACCCATCACAGTTGATAGGTTCCCACTATATAAGTGGTTTTTCACAAGCAATGAAGTAGATGCTGTTCCCTGAAACTGTCTCTGGGATCATTTATCTCTGCTCCCTTTACTGACCCACGGGCATTGCTGGCTAGTCAGGGGATGCCCCAGAAACAGCGGTACAATCCCATGTTTGAAAATAACTAAAGGAAGGAATGGGGATTTTGAAATGTTCCTAACACAAAGAAATAATAAACATTTGGTATGATGGATATGTCAATAACCATGTAGAATATGCTCTGATCACTATATAGTGTATGCATGTATGTATTAAAATAGTTATCCCACAAATATGTGCAATTGCTACATTTCAGCTAAGGAAAGAAGAAAGGGAAGGGCAGCAGAGAATCAGAATATGAGATCAAACCAGACTAGTGTGGTGGTGCATCATGTGACACCAGCACTTGGGAACAGAAGGTGAGAGAATCATTAATTGAAGGCTAGTCTGGGCTACGCAGTGTCCTTATACAACAGGAAAGGAAAAAGGAAAAAGATAAGAAGATACTTCCTCAGAAGGTCCAGAAGACAGAAGGAAACAGAACTTCACATAAACTTCAGAAATTAGCCCATGTGTCTCAGACATTTCAAGAGAGTTTATTCTTGGGGTCCTCCATAACCTCCTGGACTATCCCTAAGACACCAAAGAGCTTTATATTTCCCGAGAACACTGTCTAAGGCCAAGGAAAGAGTCCCTGTCCACCCCAGCTGCCCCGCCCCCTACTCCCACATCATTCATTCCCCCTGGTGGCCAGTGAATATTTATGGATGATGCTAAAGGCACATTTGCCAGCATCTTCTCCATCCCCAGAGAGGACTGGTGGGAAGGTTGTGTGACGTTTCAAACCTGGCACAAGTGGCTACCAGGTTCTCCCAGCATCCCTCAGTCCCTACCCCGGTCCCTACCCTAACCTAACCATCTCCCAGCCCAGGGGCTGGACTGCCTTTCTCCCAGCAGCCCTTTCCTATATAATCCAACCATTGTGGTTCCTAGACCTTCTGGGCCCCTGGCTACTGCACCTGGTTTCCCTCTGGCCACGTCTCCTCTGGACTCTCTCAAGTGCATCTGCATCTGGCTGTGCTGTCCCTTTTTTCTGCAATCAGCTTTCTCTGCACCATGCCTGGAACAGGTCATGCTCCTTTTTATTTCTTTTTTGTTGTTCTTTTTTTTTTAATTCAGTTTGCTCTGCAGGCAGGTGAGGTGAAGTCAACAAAAGGAATTGCCGGGGCAGTGGTGGCACACACCTTTAATCCCAGCACTTGGGAGGCAGAGGCAGGCGGATTTCTGAGTTGGAGGCTAGCCTGGTCTACAGAGTGAGTTCCAGGACAGCCAGGGCTATACAGAGAAACCCTGTCTCAAAAACAAACAAACAAAAAAGGAGTCACGTTGAGGATTTATTACTCGATGCTGTCAAGGGTGGGCCCCTGTGGCTGTCGGCTAAAGGAAGGAGATTGATGGTTTTAGTAAAAATCTTCAAAAAGATGTCAGTCTGCCACTGAAGGAGAAGAGACTCATGGGCCTAAAGCAGGAAGAGCTGCAGAGCTGGGTATTGGTGCTGGATTTCACCGGCAAAGGCTGGAGCCTTTCAGAGGTTGTGACCAGTACCATAAGCCCCTCAGTGTACATAAAGGGAGCATGACTGGGTTAATCTGGCACTGGAAGCCTGTGGTCGTGTCATCCTGAGACTTGAGTAAGGATCTCCCCAGTTCTGGGGGTCTTTTAGTGGCTCACAACCACGCATAATGAAATCTGAATCCTTCTTCTGGTGTGTCTGAAGACAGCTGCAGTGTACTCATTTATAATAATAATAAATAAATCTAAAAAAAAAAAAAAAAGAAGAGAAATCATAAACTGGCAGTGGTGGCTTGCACCTTTAATTCCAGTGCCCAGGGAGCAGAGGCAGGTGGATCTCTGTGAGTTCAAGATTACATATGAAGTTCCAAACCAGCAGGCTACCTAGTTTGACCTGTCTCAAAAATATTAAATAACATTAATTTTTGTAATTCTAATTTTTGTGTTAAAAGAGGAGCTGAAGCACAAAAGCTTGTCTCAAGAGGTGGAGCAACCCCACCAGAGAGAGCTGTCTGTCCCCAGTGTGAAGGGGGAGATCAACATGACATCGAATGCTCTCTAAGGAACCAGGCGTGGTGGCTTACACCTTTAATCCCAGTATCCGAGAAGCAGGAGGATCTCTGAGTTCGAGAACAGACTGGTCTACACTGTGAGTTTCAGATAGTCAGGGCTACGAAGTGAGACCTTGTCTTAAAAAACAAAAAGATAAAACAATCCTTTAGGTTGATGGTACAGGGCTCAACGTGTACAAGGTTCGGAACAAAGGCTCGTCCCAAGTACTACAAAAGGGGGGAGGGGAGTCCTCTGGGCTTTAGTCTAACTGGCTTTAGGAGTAAAATCACAGACTTCCTCTAATGGTGCTTAGCCTCCCGGCTTCCCCTTATCTGCAAGCTGGAATGTGCTCTGGGCCATCAGCCGTCACCCACGCCCAACACCTCCCTCCGCCCTCTACTCGGGCTGGCCTCAGATAACAATCCCTTCCACTCTGGCTCCGGTCCTGCCATGTTTGGACTGCTTCAGAGTAAACACTGGAGTCCCTTCATCACATTCCGTTCACCTTAACACATTCCACACCTTGCCCTTGGCTGCAGGGGCCAGGCTGTTTGCGCTCACGACTCCGTCAGCTTTGTGCCAGCTTTGTGCCAGCTTTGTCCCAGGCTTGCTATGGAGACGAAAGCCCTTGTGGCTAGCCTGGTGGTTCTGGTGTCCTTTCTTGCTATCTATCCCAAGTCCCTACCTTGTCTGTGAAAAGCCTGAGCCTTATCCAAACGTAAATGCCGTGGCTCTGGGCTTCCCTCTCATCTTCGAGTGAAGCCCTAAGAGGTGGACAAAGCCCTGACAGGCTGGCAGATAGGGAGAGCAGCCAGAAATAGATAAAGAAGATGGCAAACTTCCGGCTTTCTCAGTGTTCTCACTGAGACAGAGACCTAAAGGACTGACTGATTTTTCCCCCACCGGTAGGTAGTGCCCCCTAACAGTTGGCGGGTCTGAGAAGTCCAAAACCAGATTGGGGACATGTTTACCCCCAAACTGTGGGCCTGTCAGCCTCCCTATCTCTGTTCAAACTGAGCAACCCTAAATTAGAGGCTGAAGGCCCCTCAAAACCAGCCCTCAGCCCTCAAGGAGAAAAGGCCATTTTAGCTTCCTGAGTCCCATCCTTGTTCTGCCCAGGGTCTTGCTGTGTGTGTGTGTGTGTGTGTGTGTGTGTGTGTGTGTGTGTGTGTGTGTTTCCTCACTTCTAACAAAAGCTGATTGTCACCCTTTGATAACTTATCTCTGCCGATGAAATGAGCCAATTCAAGCCAAATTAAACTATGAAGGCGGGTTTATGAGGAGAGGAGCTGGGGGTGAGGGTCACCCACCTCACAGGAGGGGGTCAGTGAAGTCGCCCTGCAGACTGGGAGAAAGAAAAACAGGGCAGAGAGAAAACAGAGCAAGCACAGAGAGAGAGAGGGAGAAAGAAGAGGAGAGGTGGGGAAACCAAATGTCTGGACTACATAGTGAAGAGCTGGTGGGTGAGAGGAAGCCCACCTCCGGGTTGGAAAATTCAGCCTCTGCTCTGGGGCGGGGTATCCAGCCATGCTCTGTAAGAGGTCGGGAGCCAGCTCACCTGCTGATTTTGTCTGCTGGGAGATGTCCCCCTACACCACCCGTGGCTGGAGATTGTTCCTGCCCTTTTAACTCTTTAAGTGGCAGAGAAAATAAACCTGACCAAGATCCTAAATTGTAAGAATTGCAGACACACAGAATCAGACTCAAGTCCTGGCTGGGGAGAAGAACAAACAGCAGGCGTCCCCGAGCCTTGCGCTTCCTGAGGAGAGCTGCGGGCGGAGGCTTACTCTAGGGACCCTGTTTTCTCCTCCGAAATGAAGGTGCTTGGTGGTAAGGTAGTGGTAGCAGGTAGGCTGCCCTGGGCCTGGATGCTTCTCTTCAGGGGTGATGCACTACGAAAGTCAGCGGGTGCTGGGGACCGAACTCTGCCAGTCCTCTGCAAGAGCAGCGTGTGCTCTTAGCCTCTAAGTTATCTCTCCATCCCCACGACAGTTTTTTTCTTTTTTTTAAACTTTTTTTCCCACTAACTAGTTTATTCGCTTTACATCCCGATCACAGCCCCTCTCCCCCATCTCCTCCCAGTCCCACCCTTACAAATCTCTTCCCCCATTACCCCCTCCAACTCCCCTCAGAGAAAAGGAAGTCCCTCTTGGGTACCACCCTGCCTTGGGGTATCAAGTCACAGCCTGACTAGGTGTATCCTCTCCCAGTGAAGCCCAACCAGACAGTCCAGCTAGGGCAAGGGTGAATCCAAAGGCAGACCACAGAGTCAGAGACAGCCTCTGTCCCACCTCCACCCCCAGATTTTTTGTTTTATGGCTTGGTTTTGCTTTTAATCTCTCTCTCTCTCTCTCTCTCTCTCTCTCTCTCTCTCTCTCTCTCTCTCTCTCTCCCTCTGTCTCTGTCTCTGTCTCTGTCTCTCTCTCTCCTCCTTCCCCTCCCCTTCTCTCTTTCTCTTTGTTTTTGTTTTTGGGTTTGCTTTTTGTTTTTTTTTTT
>NW_022196905.1:175023346-175028593 GCF_008632895.1 Mastomys coucha | reverse complement strand
TGTTTTGTTTTGTTTTGTTTTGTTTTGTTGTCTTTTTGAGACAGGGTTTCTCTGTATAGCCCTGGCTCTCCTGGAACTCTAAGTGAGTTCTAGGACAGGCCTCGAACTCAGAAATCTGCCTGCCTCTGCCTCCCAAGTGCTGGGATTAAAGGCGTGCGCCACCACCACTCAGTCTTATTTTGTTTTTCAAAACAGAATTTCACTGTGTAGGCCTGGCTATCCTGGAACTCTCTCTGTAGACCAGGCTGGCCCTAAATTTACAGAGATCCACCTGCCTCTGCCTCCCTAGTGCTGGGATTAAGTTGTAGGCCACCACCACAGGCATTTTTAACTTCTTTGAAATAAGATCTCACCATATAGGTTGGCTTCACACTTCTCATTATCCTAATACCTCCCCTCCAAAATGCTAATAGTCATAGGCCCAGCAACCCACTCCTAATTACTTATTAATTAATTACTTAACAATACCCTATTGTTAGTAAAAAAAAACAAAAACAAAAACCTCCCACATGATGGCCCCGTTCACAACTTGTCAACTTGAAGGACACCAGGGTCACTGCCAGGAGCAAAGCTGTTATGAATTATCCATGTGCAATTTTCTGAATAAACAGAAGTTTGCCTCTCATTTGGGTGAATACCAGAGCGTACTGTAATCAGTACCTCTCTGTTGCTGTGACTAACACCATGACCAGAAGCAAATTAAAGAAGAAAGACCTATGGGGGGGTTATGGATTCAGAGAGAAAAGTCCTTAATGACAAGGAAGGCAGGCGGCAAGCTTGGGGCAGGAGCAGGTTGAGATGGTTATCTTCAACCACAAACTATGAGCAGAAAGTGAACTAGGAGTCAGTTGAGGTTGTAACTCTGAGATCCTGCTCCCGCCCCCCCTACCCCCCACCACCGTCCCTGCCCTCAGCTCCGCCCCTGCCTTCGGGCCCCGCCCCCCGTGTAGTACTTTCCCCAGCAAGGCCACACCTCCCCAGAACTTCTCTCAACATTGCTAACTAGGGACCAAATACAGGAGCCTATAGGAACATTCTCACTTAAACGACTACGATCTCAATTGCCAGATCACATAGTAAGGGTTCAGTTAATGGTGAAAGAGATTGATATACCGTCTTCGGAGGTACTGACGCCATTTTTCATTCCATCTAGCAATAAATGAGAACGTGTTACTCTGTATTGTGGCCAGCATTTACTGTTGTCAGCTCTGCCAGGCCTGTGGTAGTACTGTAGATTGCTTTCATTTCTTTCCCTGTTGATGAGGTAGATGAGATGGGACATCTTTCCACACACGCATTCTCCATTTGTTGTGACTTGGGGAGGCACTTGTTTCTTTTCAATTGTCATCTTGATAGGATTAAGAGGGTTGGGGTAGCCAGGCAGTGGTAGCACACGCCTTTAATCCCAGCACTTGGGAGGCAGAGGCAGGCAGATTTCTGAGTTCGAGACCACCCTGATCTACAGAGTGAGTTCCAGGACAGCCAGGGCTACACAGAGAAACCCTGTCTCGGAAAAAAAAAAAAAAAAAAAAAAAAAAAAAAAAAGAGGGTGGGGGTAATCTGGAGAGGCAGCTCAGGAGTTAAGGGCACTGGCTACTTAGTCTTCCAGAGGACCTGGGTTCAAGTCTCAGCATCCACTTATTGACTTATAACCATCTGTAACTCCAGTTCCGGGGGACCTGAAGCCCCACTCCTGCCTCTGAGGCATGAATGTGCCTCAGACATGCAGACAAACACCTTTACACACAAAGAAAATAATAATAAAATTATTATTATTTTAATTTAAAAACACCTGGGACATTAATAAATCTCGACTTTGGGGGAGCATGAGATGATATTTCCAGAGACATGTAACTAAACAGGAATCTTCACCTCACATGTGAGCTATACCCTTCTGTGGGGTGGGGTCCAGTCTGAATAAAAAGGGAAAATACAGAAAGCTAAAAGACCATTACTATGCCCCTCAGCAAAAATATGATTTCTTCTTGTTTTTCTGGATGACAACATGGTTCAGTGGGTAAAGGAGTTTGTATCATAAGTCTGGCAAGTTCGATTTTTGGAAACCCACTTAAAAGCAGAAGGAGAGGACTGGAGAGATGACTCAGAGGATGAGAACACTGGCTGTTCTTCCAGAGGACCCTAGTTCAATTTCCAGCATTCACATGGCAGCTCATAACTGTCTGTAACTCCAAGATCTGACACCCTCACACAGACATAAAACATGCAGGCAAAACACCAATGCACATACAATAAAAAATAAATAATATATTTTTTAAATGGGATGGAAAAAACTGACTCCACAAAGTTGTCTTTTGACCTTAGATGCATGCTGTGCCACACCCTCTCCCAAACATATAGCACACACTTGCACATACACATTAATGATAAATTAATAAAATGTTAAAGGAATCTGTACACACACACACCAGCTTTCTCATAGGTGCAAACTCTTTTTAATCCATGTGCTCAACTTGGTTCAGACCAATCTGTGACGATTCAGAGTATCAGCACCGGAAGATGGCATTTGTGTGTGCTGGGGTCCCATCAAGCTTTCTTCAGGACACTAGAAGGAAGACAGGCAGGGAGGGGACTCTTGACAGCTAGCAGCTATTGTCACTGAGGGAGACAGCAGAAGTGGAAGGTTCGGTTGAAACTGGGTAACAGACTGAGTCACCAGCAGGGCCATACATCGGTCGGCACAGTTAGGAGGAGAAACCCAAGGTGGAAGGAAGTCTGCGTGCCTTTTGGGAGTGGAACCAAGAATGGAAGCAAAGAGAGAGCCCAGGTTCAGAGTTGGTTTGTACTTATGCAGGCTAAGCTCACTCACACAGGCCAAGAGGCCAGCCAGCCTGCAGGACAGGGCTCACAGTCACGAGACTTCCTACTGACTTCTCCACCCCTTACCTCTCCCACCTATGGCCCACAAGGTGTCCCTCACTACTGACTAGAGCTGCTGCCCCATCATTTGAAAGTGAGTCATGATGAATGTTGTGGACTCTCCTCAGCAAGCAGCTGAGGGCTGCTGAAATTACAGCCCTGGTGTGTGCCTGGTCATAGGCCGAGAATTCTCCTGTCTTTTCATCACTGCTCAAACATCAAATCAATGCTTTTTGAATGAGGAAATGTATATAGCAGTGAGAAAAAAGTAACTGGATGAAAGAGGGAGAACTGAATCCGTGTGGAAGGACCGGCCTCTGCATGGAGGCTGGGATAGTTAAAGGTCAAGGAGAAACTTTTATTTTGACAGTTGAAGCGTTGCTGATAAATTCGCAGAAGCCAGCGGAAGCAAAGAACAACCCCTTCAGGATACCTAGGCCAGAGACAAGGTTGCCAGGAAACAGATGAATAGTCGTTAGCCAGCCCCATTGTTTAAGGAGTGATGTAGCCCCATTAGGCATGCTAAGCCAATTTGATTAATCCTCTTAATGATTAATTTCCTAGTTAATAATTGACACGTCATAGCAGACAACCTGAAAACTGAAATGTCAAGCACTTCATTTTAGATTCTCAGGTAAATCCATTTTAGGTCCTGTTAATAGTCAACGTGTGGAGTATAGAAACACCGGCAGTGACTATCTTTGGCTTTCCAAAATATTTAAATATTCTTCAAAATATTTAAATACATTCAAACAAGATAGTTTCCGAAAAAATGTTTTTGGTTACCTGCAGAAGAGCCCTGAATGGTCTGGATGTCTGGGTGATTGAATTGGTTAGCTTCTCATTTCCATGGCCATAATACCTGAGGGAACACTTTACAGAAAGCTCTGTAGGCTCATGATTCGGAAGGCTCAGCCATGGGTGGTTAGACCCACACACTCTCTCAAATGATGGTAGGCACTCATGGAGGAGGTGGTAGCTCACTTCATAGGACAGGAAGCAGGCACTGGGGACCAGGTACAACCTTCAAAAATGCACTTCTTGATCTGCCTCCTCCAAGGAGCTCTCTCTTCTCTTACAGACTCTCCACAAACCCCTGATTCAGCACAGCCAGCTGGAGACCAATATTCAAAGAATAAACCTACTGGGTTTGTCCTTTCATAGTTAAGCTAGAAGAGTTCTCCAAGTGAGTCCTGATTCAAGATTTAAACCTCTTGGAAAAGTTACCCCCATGGATAACGGGGAGCTTCAATTCTTAGCAGGAGCTTCAGGGATTTTTGCTTCTGCATGAATTGAAATCCAGCAAGCCCGTATGCTAGAACACTGGAGATTCCTTGTGTCCTGTCTGAAGGCAAAAATTAAACAAGGAACTGTAAGTTAACAGGAGAGTCCAGAAATACATTCGAGGAACCCTGCCAGGTCGAACTCTTGAGACCAATGACTTCTGCATGGCCTCTGCTATTCAGTCCAAACACTAAGAAGGAACACACATCCCAAGACCGGTGTAGCTAAGCAGAGCTAAATGATGGAGACGGGGGACAGAATACAACCTCAGCCCAGCCTCAGCGGGCTGCTCTCTACTACTGCAGAAGAGAGCAGCAAGTGAAAGCAGCGCTCCCTCGTTTTGTGGGTCCAGGATTTTTGAGAACTTCTGGGTGATTTTTTTGCTGTGTGGAGTCCACCCAAATGCCATTCTGCAGACGGGTGGCCTATTCCCGTGGATCGCTGCTCATGTGCACACTCACACGGCTCAAGATAGTCAGGCTTCTTACCTGCTGGCTTAGGGCTCTCAGAAAATGTACCCACAAGAGACCAGCATGGCTGCAACAAGGTCTCACATTCTCTCTCCTCAGACATCCCCAGTATTATTACCCGCAGAACATTGTCCAGGTCAAGCGGGTAACTGAAATCAGAGAGCTCCAACAGGAGCATTGGCTCGTTTTTTGTTTTTGTTTTTGGTTTTGGTTTTCAAGGCAGGGTTTCTCTGTGTAGCCCTGGCTGTTCTGGAACTCATTCTGTAGACCAGGCTGACTTCAAACTCAAAAATCCGATAGCCTCTGCCTCCGAAGTACTGGGATTAAAGGTATGCGCCTCCACCGCCCAATTGGCTACTTCTTAATGGAAGAAGTAGCAGGAATCCATGGGCATCTTTAACCTACAGTGATGGATAGTGGAAGGCGTATACATCAAGCAAAGGTGGACCACCTTCTGCTCGTACATACCTTCACCCCTCTAACTAGTGCCTTAAGGAAACTGCTGAGATGCAATTGCGTTGTGAACCCATCCCCTCAAGCCCTCACAGACACTGAAAGATGACCATGGCCTCCAGTGAACTCACTCATATACTTCTAAGTTTCTCTTCTTAAATTG
>NW_022196905.1:175015471-175023244 GCF_008632895.1 Mastomys coucha | reverse complement strand
AAAAAAAATAAATTGTTTTTCAAATTTTCCATTTATTTATTTTGTGTGTGTGCATGTCTACATGGTGTGTGTGTGTGTGTGTGTGTGTGTGTGTGTGTATGTGTGTCCGCGTGTGTCTGTATGTGTGCACACACAGAGTGTCACAGAGCTTCTGTGGTCTGACAACAACTTTTATAGTCTCTCTCTCTCACCAGTGGTACCCAAGGATGGAACTCAGGTGGTCAGGCTTAGTGGCAAGCCCCTTTATGCACCGAGCCATATCTCAGCCCTTCTCCCTGAATTTCTAATCCATCTAGAAAAACTAAAGATGTTCTTCCTGATGTGACAGCTTTGGCTTGGCAAGTAACCAGAGCACGTGCCCAAAAGACTGCAGATGAGCTTTTAGGTATTTCCAGCAGGCTTTCCGGGGGTGGTGGCTTTCCTAACATTCCTCCCCTATACAGTTAGACGGCTGGGGTTGGGAGTAGGAGCCTGGGAGGGGGACACTTGGATGGGATCCCAAACAAAGTAAGGGGACTGGCTTTTCCAGTTCAACCCCAGCAACTCAGGGCCCTGTATCTCATTTGGCACTTTTAAAAAGTCTCTGTCCCCTCTGGAGAGCAGTGTGGTCACATAGGAAGAGAACTACGAAATGATTCAGAGCCTGCGACCCAACCTCCCGCTTCTGAAATATACCCTCAAAGAAATATGCAAAAGAGAGATGAAAACAAATAAAACAAAAATCTTTACAGTAACACCATTCATAACAATGGAAAAATGGGATGGAAACCAATGCCCAAAATTGGGAATAGGTCCTCTGTGTTGTAGCTGTTTGAGACAATGGAATGTCGTGTTGCTATTAACAGAAAGTTTGTTTCTAGATTGCGCTGATACACTGGAGTGCACGCATAAGATAAGGCTGAGGGAAAGAGAAACCCGGGGCATGAAAATACAAGCTCTGCTGCAGATGTAAATCACTCCCTTGCTCACTGATAAGAATCAGAAGTTAGTGGAGTGCTGTAAAGCACTGCAATTCTAAATTTATAGCATTATTATATTTTCCTTTTAAAGTTCAGGGTATCTTCAAAACACTAGATTTTGGACTGGAGCTAGAATGGTTTTTTGGGGTTTTTTGTTTGTTTGTTTGTTTGTTTTTAAGATCCATCATCCCCCTTACTCCTGTTGAGGAGAAGGATTTCCCAGTCTATCAACTCAATGGATATTTTGCAATGCTGTTTATCTGTAGCCTTGGTTCTCAACTTTCCTTATGCTGCAACCCTTTAATACAGCTTCTCATGTTGTGATGACCCCCAACCATAAAGTTATTTTGTGGCTACTTTGTAACTGTTTACAGGGTGTCTGATACCTAGTATGTGGCCCCACCCCCCAAAGGAGTCCTAAGCCACAAGTGAGAAACAGTGGTCAATAAGAACAGGCAATCAGAGAGATGTTCCAGTTACCAGAGGACCTAGGTTTAGTTACCTGCACCCATTTTAGGCAGTCATAACTTCCTGTAACTCCAGCTCCTGGGGTTGGGGATGGGGTGGGGTATGAGGGGGATGTCCAGTGCCCTCTTCTGGCTTCTCCAGGTACTGCACAAACACTAATTCCATGCTTAGGTCCTTCAATAAATCACACAGAGCAGCAGGAAGAGACACACCTAGCTCTATTTACTAGGCTGTGCCTCAATAATTACATAATCTGGGCTATGGAGAGAGACCTCATCTCAAAAAACATTAATAACGATGATGATGATGATGATGATAACAGCAACAACAATACCCAGATGTGTGTAATAATTTGTTATTATTTCAGTCTTTTAGAAACAAAAGTCTAGGGCTGGCAAGATGGCTCAGCAAGTAAGAGCACTGACTACTCTTCAGAAGGTCCTGAGTTCAAATCCCAGCAACAACATGGTGGCTCACAACCACCTGTAATGAGATCTGACTCCCTCTTCTGGTGTGTCTGAAGACAGCTACAATGTACTTATGTATAATAAATAAATCTTTGAGCCGGGCATGGTAGCACACGCCTTTAATCCCAGCACTTGGGAGGCAGAAGCAGACAGATTTCTGAGTTCAAGGCCAGCCTGGTCTATAGAGTGAGTTCCAGGGCAGCCAGGGCTACACAGAGAAACCCTGTCTCAAAAAAAACAAATAAATAAATAAATAAATAAATAAATAAATAAATAAATAAATAAATCTTTGGGCCGGAGCAAGCAGGGACTGAGCAAGCAGAAGTCCTAAAAATTCAATCAACAACCACACGAAAGCTCACAACCAGTGTACTCACAATACATAAAATAAATAAATAAATCTAAAAATAAAAAAGAAACAAAAGGTTATGCTGTGGCAAAAGACTATGAAAATAGTCTTAAATGGCCTAAGGGTCTTTCCTGTGTGTGTGTGTGTATGTGTGTGTGTATGTGTGTGTGTGTGTATGTGTGTGTGTGTGTATGTGTGTGTGTGTATGTGTGTATGTATGTATGTGTGTGTATGTGTGTGTGTGTATGTGTGTGTGTGTGTGTGTGTGTGTGTGTGTGTGTGTGTGTGTGTGTGTGTGAAAACAACAGCAACAGCAAAAACTTCCCAGGGACCCTAGAAGCTCTGTTCCTACCACTGAAGCATGCACGTGAAGGTAGATTTAGTCTGATCTGGAGCGTGTTGAGTCGGTATGAGGATCTGTCGCTGGAAAGCAGCAATGTCCCGCATTGCTATCAGTGTGTAAGCAAAGCATGACGGGCCCCGTGGCTTCGGGAACAGCCAGTTGATCTATGACCCTCCAGGTTCACATCTATCATGATCAGCAGATTAAGCCCAACCAGGTTTCACTGATTCATGAGGTCCTGAGGAAACAGTATGTGACAGTAACTGAATGATCTGCCCTGCAGACGCAAAGGTTGGTGAGATCTGTTTGCTTTCCCAGGACGATGATCAGTATTTGCTAAAAGATGTCTCCTCAAAAGACTGAAGGGGCTGGGTGGTAGAGGCACATACCCTTAATCCCAGCACTTGAGAGGGAGGCAAATACTGAGTTCAAGATCAGCCTGGTCTAGAGAGCTTGTTCCAGGACAGCCCGGGCTACACAGAGAAACCCAGTTAAGGGGAGGAAGACAGAGGGACTAAAGGTATAAACTTGGTTTCTTTTCTTTTTCTTTTTTTCCATCAAAACTTTGATTGTCTGGAACTAAGTGTCACCTGCAAAGTTTGACCTTGTTTTTTTTTTTTTAAGATTTATTTATTATTATAGATGAGTACACTGTAGTTGTCTTCAGATGCACCACAAGAGGGTACCAGATTTCATTAGGAGTGGTTGTGAGCCACCATGTGGTTGCTGGGATTTGAACTCATGCGGAAGAGCAGACAGTGCTCTTACCTGCTGAGCCATCTCACCAGCCCAAGTTTGACCTTGTTAATAAAGCATCTGGAGGTCACATGTTTGTATGTTCTAACCATGATGCTTGGCCATCAAGGGGATGCAAATAAGTGATTCAGCAATTCCTACCTTAAAAAACTCATATAAACCAGCAGTGGGGGCACATACCTTTAATCGCAACACTCAAGCCTCAAGAGTAGTCAGATCATGGTGAGTATGAGGCCGCCTGGGCCACAGAGCAAGTTCTAGGCTACTGAGACCGTGTCTCAAAAGCAAAATAAAACCAAATTTAATTTTTTAAAAGAAATTTACATTAATATGATTTTTTACAGATTTTTTTCTTTTACTTTATGTGCATGGATATTTGGCCTGCACACGTGTATGTGCAGCAGGTGAGTGCCTGTTGGGTCTCCTGAAACTGAGGTTTCAGGTGGTTATGAGCCACCTTATGGTGTTGGGTTTTAGGAACTGAATTCAGTTCTCTGCAAGATCAGCAATGCTCATAAGAGCCGAGCCATCTCTCTAGCTCTGTATGTGGTATTCCAGTCTACTCCTTTTAACCTGCGGACCCCTACTTACACTTGAGCGTGTCTCTGCCAACATGTGCATGCTAATGTATAATTATACATGAACTGCTTCAACATTAAATATCCATGTATAAAGAGCTGTCAAAATGTATTACTTATTACTCAGCCTTGCTTTCATTTCTTATCAGAAGATTAAAGAAGATGAACAAATGTTTCTAACATTTTTCTTCTGAACTCCTTGAAGTATTTCTGCTTGTGAGCCTTCAGTCTAGATATTCTGCTTGAGTTTTGCTAAGAGAATGGTCAGGTCAACGACTCTGACAGCGGGAGCAAACACATCAGGACTTACAGGAATGAACTATCTAATAAATACCACCATCTCTGAAAACTCATACATCTATTAGTAGATATAAAAATTTACATGTGTAACCAAAGGAAAAAAAAAAAAGCCGGGCGGTGGTGGCGCACACCTTTAATCCCAGCACTTGGAAGGCAGAAGCAGGCGGATTTCTGAGTTCGAGGCCAACCTGGTCTACAGAGTGTGTTCCAGAGTGATACAGAGAAACCCTGTCTCGAAAAAAAAAAAAAAAATTAGATGTGTACTTTTCTCAAACAAGGTCAAAAGTGTGCTCAATAAAATCCTAAAATTATGTAGTGCATAATGAAGAGGCAGGGAAGGCAGTTTAAAAAAAAAAAAAAAAGTTCTCATCATTGAATTTATTGATGGGATTTGATGAAAACTTACTGTGAACCAGGTAAGCACTATGGATTGGGCACTGGGGGTGTAGTAAGAAGATGGCGGGTGAAGAGGAAGAGGCGAGAAACCAACCAAAGGTTGAGGAGTTTGTGGAGCTAAGTGTGGCGCACAGAACTCACCAGAAGAAAACAAGTATCAGATTACAAATCGCGACCCAGAGAAGGGGGCTGCGCGCACGAGAGAGGATGATAAGAGAAGGTGTCTGCTTCAGATAACATCCTTGACCAGACCCCTCAGAGATGTTATCTATCCCAGGAGCTGAAGTCAGAGGGGAGACTGCCGCAGAGAAGAGACAAAATGGCACGCTGCCAGACACAAAGCAGACTACCCCAGGCCTCCTAAATCAGAGGGCAAACTCAGTCTTTCTTTCGGGTGTCCTTGAAGCCACTCGTGTCTGTCAGTGATGCCCTCCTCAGAGCCTCCGGAGTTATTTTAGGTCCACGATACAGACAGCAGACTCCAAGAACAGCGATTCAAGTTTCCTTTGGTGTAGCATCCTCGGCACAGGCTTTTTGGCAAGTGGGACAGATGGTGTTAACGCTAGAGACAGGCTGCCCCACTGGTCCTGCCCTCCTGGTGTGAGCAGTCACCACTGACCACACCAGAAATAGCAGAACCGCCGGGTCTGCTCTAAAGTTATTCAAATTCCCAGCGAGCACCTGTCTAATCTCACAGGAATTAGCCTGTGGAAGGAGTCATGTGGAGGTCCCATGCCCACCGAAACCACTGAGGCAAGGCAGAGAAGGCGGATTTATGGTGCACTATCATCTGGGGATCACGTTCTGCTCATTAGGTCTGGCTAAGTGCCGCCAGGAATCCTGTGAAGAGCTTTGCTGGAGAGGGAGGCAGATAACTGGCGGTGGCCTCTAAGTGAATCCAGATGGAGTGGCAGGTAATGCTCAGGGGAGGGGCTGGGGTTTGCAAACTCACTTAACCGCGGTCAGACGCCTGGGATTAAAATTGTTGCCCCTTGGCTGTTTAGTTGTGCTTGCTGTTTATATGCACTTAGATGATAAGAGAGGTTGAGGAGAAATCCCCCACAATGCACCTCAGATAGAAAACAGGAACTTTAAATCATCTTTGAAGCCAAATGTGTCCCACATTCTGGGGTCTGGGGTAAGACTGAGAGTCGTTGCAGCTCTGAAAGGATAGAAAACGGCCCTCTCAGTTCTGAAAATTCTGTGAAAACCAGCAGGAAGGAAAGTCCCTCGGGTTTGTTTACAGAGAGATAAGCCTGTAGCCAATTAAAAAAAAATCATTAAAACAATAAACAGTAAAAATAGAGAAAAGTGTATTTCTCATGGGAAAAGAACTAGAAGAGATATTTTTAACAGAAAAGCTGTCTGTTCTTTTTTTAAGTTTTAGATTTATTTTATTTCATGGGTGTGGGTGTTTTGCCTGTATGTATGTATGTACATATGTATGTGTACTACATGCGTGCTTGGTGTCAGAGAGGCCACAAGACAGCATCGGACTCCCTGGAACTGGAGTTACAAACACTTTTGAGCCGCAATGTGAGTCCTGGGAATTGAACCCATGTCCTCTGCAAGAGCAGCCAGTGCTCTTGATCATTAAGCCCTCTCCAGCCCCCAGCACTTTCAATAACTTCAAGTCAGCATGGCTTGGTGTGAATAATTAGTTGCAAATTTAAAACAAGTACGGCTAAGTGCAAGAGGGAACAAAGGGTGCGATACAGGACATCCTTGTTTGATTTTAATCTCCAGCACACCCCCAAGATGGATGGGTAACAAGTTATAGTTAAAAAGAAAAAGGGCAGCCGGGCAGTGGTGGCGCACGCCTTTAATTCCTGCACTTGGGAGGCAGAAGCAGGTGGATTTCTGAGTTCGAGGCCAGCCTGGTCTACAGAGTGAGTTCCAGGACAGCCAGGGCTACACAGAGAAACCCTGTCTTGAAAACCCAAAAAAAAAAAAAAAAAAAAAAAAAAAAAAAAAAAAAAAAAAGGCAGGGTATGACCAAACTAACCAGTTATTTATTAAAGTTTGAGGTTTTTTTTTTCTTTTGTTTATTTTGTTTGGGAGGGAATTTTTTTGCTTGGTTTGGTTTGGTTTTTTTTGTTTTTTTTTGTTTTTCTTTCTGAGACAGGGTTTCTCTGTGCAGCCCTGGCTGTCCTGGAACTCACTCTGTAGACCAGGTTGTTCTGGAACTTACTGATCCACCTGCCTCTGCCTCTCAAGTGCCAAGATTAAAGGTATATGCCTCCACTACCCAGCTTATTAAAAGATTTTTCAAATAATTGACTAAAGCAAAGAAAACAAGAAAGAAGAGGTCTATGGGCCATGATTTGTGACATCATTTAAGATCTTTCGTGGCCTCTTACCTTTGGTAGGTGGTTGACCCATTGTGAGCCCACAGGGTGAGCAGCCACCCTGATCCTAGCCTTTGTCGTAGCTTTGTCAATTTCCCAGATGGAAATAAAGGAAAGTGGTTTTGCAGTGTATAACTGCCACACACACACTCATCACCTCCCCACCTGCCGTCATACGTAGGATGGACTCTGAAGTTCAGTTTCCTTCCCTGGGTCTTAGAAAATTAGAAAAACCCCAAAGAGCCCTTATGAGCAGTTAGCTGTGCAACAGAAATGGAATCACCCCAGAGATAGAGTCGGTGATTTCTTCTGGTTCCAGAGAGTGTATGCATGCGTAGAAGAGAAAATTCAAGATCTGAAGCAACGGCTCAGCAGTGAAGAGCACTGGCTGCTCTTGCAGAGGACCTGCATTTGGTTCTCAGCACCCACATGGCAGCTAACTACTATCCATGCCTCCAATTCCAACACCCTCTTCTGAGCTTCTGACCTCCTCAGTCACCAGGCATGCACACACACACACACACACTCTCACACACTGTATGTGTGTGTGTGTGCAAAACACACACATTAAATAAAAATAAATACATCTAAAAGGAAAGCCAGTATTCAGTATCACCTCAGTGAGTGAGAGATTAAAAAATCCAAGACAAAACTACCCTTCAATAAATATATAACTTGAAGAATACAAACATAATACTAGGGAAGAGTTAAGAGCTAACCTAGGGCGGGGCGGCGGTGGCACACGCCTTTAGTCCTAGCACTTGGGAGGCAGAGGCAGGCAGATTTCTGAGTTCAAGGCCAGCCTGGTC
>NW_022196905.1:175009565-175014712 GCF_008632895.1 Mastomys coucha | reverse complement strand
AAAAAAAAAAGAAAAGAAAAAAGAAAAGAAAAGAAAAAAGAAAAAGAGAGAGAGAGAGAGAAAGAAAGAAAGACAGTAAGCCTTGCATGTTGGCACATACCAGAGCTACATAGAAACATAGTAACATCCTGCATTTTGTCTCAAAACAACACACACACATAAATAATAACAACAGAAACGACAACAAAACCATGTGAGGGAAATTGGTTTCCTTGTGCATATTAATTGGGTTCTCTTCTGTGCCCTATTTCTTTCCTGTCTGAGCCCTCACTCCTTGGCTGTCTATGGGGCAAAGAAAAAGAGTGGCCTGGGTGGTGCTCAGGTGCCACCTAACAGGCAAGATTTGCCCAGGAAGTCCCTCCCACAAGTGGAAGCTAATCCGAAATCATTTGCACATGATCCTGTGTCCCACCAACATCAGGAGTCAAAATGTAAATAGGTTCAAAGAGCAAGTCTCGGTTCTGGTCTGTACCCCTCAGCTTCCACACTTGAAGCCAGGCTGGGAAGACAGCAAGTGCATAATTAGTGTGCTGTGCATTTAAGTCCTGTGTTTGCACCACTGATATCTTCATCAGTTCAAGCTGCTGTGGTGATTAAAAAAAAAATCTCTTCGCTGGGCAGTGGTGGCGCGGGCCTTTAATCCCAGCACTTGGGAGGCAGAGGCAGGCGGATTTCTGAGTTCAAGGCCAGCCTGGTCTACAGAGTTCCAGGACAGCCAAGGCTACACAGAGAAACCCTGTCTTGAACCCCCCTCCCCCCCAAAAAATCTCTTCATGATGACGTACTCTCTGACTTGTTCTATCATTTAAGTCCTTGATTACCTCTCTGTTAATCAAAGTATAGTAAAGTATGTGTGATGAGGTATAATTATAATCACAGCACTCAGGGGGCTAAAGCAGGAGGATTGCCACAAGTTCAAGGCCAGCTTAGGCTACATAGTGAGTATCAAACTAGCTAGTAAATAGTAGTTCATAGTTAGACCTCATTACAAGCTACTTAACAGAAAGACCTTGTCTCAAAATATAAATGTGTGTATACACACACAAGTTTGTATCAAAAAATTACATATTTATATATCATTGAGTCTAGGAAGAAAGATGTTTCAAAAATATCCACAAAATTAGGAGGTGGTAACCCATGCCTTTAATCTCAGCACTCCAGAGGCAGACACAGAGGCAGAGGCAAGTGGATTTCTGAGTTTGAGGCCAGCCTGGTCTACAGAGTGAGTTCCAAGACAGCCAGGGCTATACAGAGAAACCTTGTCTCAGAAAAAGAAGATGAAGAAGAAGAAGAAGAAGGAGGAGGAGGAGGAGGAGGAGGAGGAGGAGGAGGAGGAGGAGGAGAAGAAGAAGAAGAAGAAGAAGAAGAAGAAGAAGAAGAAGAAGAAGAAGAAGAAGAAGAAGAAGAAGAGAAAAATTCTCTTGTCTCTCTTTAAATAAAACCTAATTTCCCATCTTGGATGACAGACAGCACAGGGCAAAGCTACTAAAGTGAACCATCTCGGTTACGTGTGGAACGCACCTATTTACTCTAACCAAGAAGAGGAATCATTTTCACTGTCTCTAAACCAATCACAAAGAGACGAATGGACTTTTAGGGGCTTTTCCAAAAGTAAAATAAAAGGAGAAATGAGCTGATGTTAAGCCTGGGGAAATCTGGCTACCTGAACTAATTTTATCCAAAGATATAAATTGCAAGTTTAACAAAAATCCAAATATAAGCAAGAGGTAGGTTAGTTTGAGGCTAGCCTGGTCTACATAGAGAGTTCCAAGTAGCCAGAACTATATAGTAAGACTGTGTCAAACGAAACAACAGTGAAAATTCAACAACAAAAATCAAGATACAATAAGTTTCATGGGTTCAGAAGAGCTGTTGAAACAGGCGAGTGGTGTACTTATATCCCTGTGCTCACACGGATCCTCAGCGGGGAGGGTTAAGTCTTGAGGCCCTGTGGCTTTCTGTAGTTGGAAGCCATTATCAGCGGCCTTGATGTCCCAGGGCTGCTTCTATTAGCTTTACACTAAACATAGTTGCCCAGTTAAGGGAATATTTGAAATACTTACTTGTGGCCAGGTGGTGGTGGCGCACGCCTTTAACCCCAGCACTTGAGAGGCAGAGGCAGGTGGGTTTCTGAGTTCAAGGCCAGCCTGGTACAAACGGAGAAACCCTGTGTAAAACAAAAACAAACAAATTGTCTCACATTCAAAGCACACAAGTAAGTATTTCTTTCTTTCTTTCTTTCTTTTTTTTTTTTTCGAGACAGGGTTTCTCCGTGTAGCCCTGGCTGTCCTGGAACTCACTCTGTAGACCAGGCTAGCATCGAACTCAGAAATCCACTTGCCTCTGCCTCCCAAGTGCTGCCTCCCAAGCACTGGGATCAAAGGCGTGAGCCACCACCGCCCTGCTTGTGAGACACTGAATGAATTAAATAAACCCTGTTGTCACTTAAAGTTTCTGGGGGCTGGCAGAGTTGCGGAGCCTGGCAGGGTGGGAGGGGCTGACGGTGAGGTTCAAGAAGGCAGGAACACCTAGGGCTCCCAAATGAATAACAGATGTGTTTTCAGAGGTGGCTCCTGTGTTTGCACGCTGTTCCATACTGGCCCCCTCCCATTTTCATACTGTAGAAGTTTTGTTGTTGAGTTTAGAGGTTCGATTTTGAAATCGGGTCTCACCACACAGCCCAGGCTTGCCTGTGACTCTCTACTCACCAAAATCTACCTGCCTCTGCTTACATTTTGAGTTTTGCTAAAGTAATGTCTAGTGACTGATTTGAATCTGTGTCCCTGCCTACTGGCCATAGAAGTGTGCCTTCACTTCTGTGTGCTGATGCCCCACAAACCTACTGCCTTCAGTCCCCTCCCACCCTCCCACCCCCCACCCCCATATAGTCCTCTGATTTAAAATGTTAATGTTAGATCTAACATGTACCCTCTACAAGAACAATACCCAAAACAGTAGGAAAGAGATGAGGCAGAGAGCAGAGAGCCAGGCCTGATTTTTACTTATAAAAGGGCTAAGTTTTCTTTTTATTCTTTTTTTTTTAATTTTAAATGATTTATTCTAATAAAGTATAAAGTACGGACAATTAGTGTATCTGAATCATTTCAGAAAGTAGAGACGTCTCCACTAGCAAACTTGAGTTTTTAGCACCTGGGAGAAGTCAGTTAGGGTAAGTGGTACTGCCCACCTCGGGTGACAGAACACATATACTTGCTGTTAGCATCCAAAGCCTGTGGTGACTCATGTGCGGTCTCACAGACCTATTGCCAGGGCAACAGGTGTCATATTCCCAGAATCCCTTGGGCTCATCTCCCACCTTTACCTGCAGCCACTACATCAGAACCCACCCACACACCCACACCCACACCCACACCCACACACACAACATTCCTCCCCCACCCCCTCTCTCCCCCTTCTCCCTCTCAATTAAACCTCTTACACATGGAACTGTTTGGGTCTAGTGTGTGGTATGTTCTGACTCGACCCGCCATCTTAACACATCACTCACTACTAGGGTTTTTTTGTTTTGGTTTGGTTTTTGCTTTTTTTTTTTTAAAGATTTATTTTATTTTATGTGTATGAGTACACTGTAGTTGTACAGATGGCTGTGACATGTGTGGCTGCTCTCCGGCTTGCTCCGGCCCTGCTCAGGCATAATTCACTGTAGCTGTCTTCAGACACACCAGAAGAGGGCGTCAGATCTCATTACAGGTGGTTGTGAGCCACCATGTGGTTGCTGGGATCCGAACTCAGGACCTTCGGAAGAGCAGTCAGTGCTCTTAACCGCTGAGCCATCTCGCCAGCCCTGTTTTTTGCTTTTTTTGTTTTCTTTTGGTTTGGTTTGGTTTTTTTTGTTTTGTTTTTTTTGTTGTTGTTGTTTGTTTTGTTTTGTTTTGTTTTTTGAGACAGGGTTTCTCTGTGTAGTCCTGGCTGTTCTGGAACTCATTCTGTAGACCAGGCTGGCCTCCAACTCAGAAATCTGCCTGCCTCTGCCTCCAAGTGCTGAGATTAAAGGCATGCACCACCACTGAGTGCCACCACTGCCCAGCGTTTTTTGCTTTTTTAATGAAGCCATTTTATTCTATGGATGTTATACCTGTATGAAATCAATATGAGAACAACTTCAAACTGCCTACCACTTCTGCTCCACTGGCGTTAGAAACTACACTCTGCTGAAGTCCACTTTCAAATGTGCACACCTGCCTAGGTGTCTCCATTTTCAAAAACCCTTTGATTGTTTTTATACAAATGAAAGGGATAGATAGATAGATAGATAGACAGATAGATAGACAGATAGATAGATACATGTTCTTTCACAAAATCAAAAACCAGGAAATAAGGGTAGGTGGGTAGGAAGAGTTGGAGGGAAGGAAGGAGGAAGAAAGAAAGGAAGGGAGGGATGGAGGGTGGCTAAGTAAGCAGAAAGAGAAGAAAGAACTATAAGATTCATAATTATTATCAATCAAACCAAGGACACAGGAACACACACACTTCACATGCTTTTTTTTCTTTTATGGATATAGGGTCTCAGTACATCATCTAGGTTCATCGCAAACTTCTTTTTTTTTTTTTTTTTTTTTTTTTTTTTTTTTTTTTTGTATTTTTGAGACAGGGTTTCTCTGTGTAGCCCTGGCTGTCCTAGAACTCACTCTGTAGACCAGGCTGGCCTCGAACTCAGAAATCTGCCTGACTCTGCCTCCCAAGTGCTGGGATAAAAGGCGTGTGCCACCACCGCCCGGCAATCGCAAACTTCTGAATTCAAATAATCCTCCTGCCTCTGGCTTCTAAGTACCCGAGACTACAATACATTTAGAAACTTGGATGAAAGGCTAGAAGAGAGGCAGGAGTCAGTGTTGATGGTAAATACTGCAGAGACAGATGAGGAGAACAGTGAGGTCCTGATGCTAAACACTGCAAACAGAGACAGCTGCAGAGAACAGTGAGGTCCTGATGCTAAACACTGCAAACAGAGACAGCTGCGGAGAACAGAGAGGTCCTGATGCTAAACACTGCGAACAGAGACAGCTGCGGAGAACAGAGAGGTCCTGACTCTAAACACTGCAAACAGAGACAGCTGCAGAGAACAGAGAGGTCCTGATGCTAAACACTGCGAACAGAGACAGCTGCGGAGAACAGAGAGGTCCTGA
>NW_022196905.1:175005406-175009175 GCF_008632895.1 Mastomys coucha | reverse complement strand
GAGACAGCTGCAGAGAACAGAGAGGTCCTGATGCTAAACACTGCAAACAGAGACAGCTGCAGAGAACAGAGAGGTCCTGACTCTAAACACCGCGAACAGAGACAGCTGCAGAAAACAGTGAGGTCCTGATGCTAAACACTGTGAACAGAGACAGCTGCGGAGAACAGTGAGATCCTGATGCTAAACACTGTGAACAGAGACAGCTGCAGAGAACAGAGAGGTCCTGATGCTAAACACTGCAAACAGAGACAGCTGCAGAGAACAATGAGGTCCTGATGCTAAACACTGCAGACAGAGACAGCTGCAGAGAACAGAGAGGTCCTGACTCTAAACACTGCAAACAGAGACAGCTGCAGAGAACAGAGAGGTCCTGGGAAGGATGCTTCATTGCTTGGAAAGTCCTGAGTAAGTGTACAGGGTTGGAAACAGGCGCAGGGCAGGCTGAGAAGAGAGAAAGCAAAGGGTTTAGGCCCTGCCAATGAACTCAGTGTGATGATACCCATCCTGGAAAAGCAGGGAGTTTAGCAGTTGTGCTAAGTGAGTGTGTAAGCAAGAGCAGAGATGGAGGTAGGGCAGTGGTGGCACACCTTTAATCCCAGCGCTTGGGAGGCAGAGGCAGGCAGATATCTGAGTTCGAGGCCAGCCTGGTCTACAGAGTGAGTTCCAGGACAGCCAGGACTACACGGAGAAACTCTGTCTCGAAAACAACAAACAAAACAAACAAACAAACAAGCAAAAAACGTTCAGATGAAGGGGGCTGGAGAGATGGCTCAGCGGGTAAGAGCACTGACTGCTCTTCTGACTGAGTTCAGATCCCAGAAACCACATGGTGGCTCACAACCACGCTTAATGAGATCCCACTCCCTCTTCTGGTGCCTCTGAAGATAGCTACAGTAAATTACACGGGAGTGAGCAGGGGCAGAGCAAGCGGGGCAGAGCAAGCAGGGCTGGCAGAGGTCCTGAGATCAACAGCAGCCACACACATGATAGCTCACGGCCATCTATACAGCTACAATGTACTCATACACATTAAAAAAAAAAAAAGTTCAGATGAAGTGGCATATGCCTTTAATCCCAGCACTTGGGAGGCAGAGGCAGGCAGATTTCTGAGTTCAAGGCCAGCCTGGTCTACAGAGTGAGTTCCAGGACAGCTAGGGCTACACAGAGAAGCCCTGTCTAGAAAAAACAAAAATAAACAACTAAGTAAATAAATAAATAAATAAATAGTGCTCTAAGGAAATCATGTCTCTGGTTTGATGTTGGACCTGGCTCTAGAATCTCTGCACTTCTAACTGCAGATAAGCCCTACCCAATGTGCCCTCAAGATAGATCTGCCTGCCTTTGCTTCCCAAGTGCTGGGGTTAAAAGACTCACTACACCCAGCTACCTGGGTCTGAATTTAAGGGGTGTCCACTAAACACCCCCAATTCAAGATGGTTTATTACAGAATAAGAGGTTCTCCCTTGATTACCTTGTTCTTCATTTCCTTAAAGAGCTTCCTTACCCACCCCTACCTGCCCACTCCCCTACCCCTGCATATAAACCCCCCTACTAGAAGATGAAGCCATTGTAGTTGTGATTAACATGTGTGTGGTATCTAATGATACCAAGCAAAATAGTATTATATACTCCTCCAGGGACCATGGCTCACTTTCAGGTGGACATACAGCTTTGGGTTATAGTTCCCTCTTACTGTGTAAAATTAGAACCAGTTGTTAGGTTTTCAGAAAAGGCTTCACCTTGCCAAGCACATAGGCAAAGGGATGGTCATAGGCAAATTGTGTCCTTGTAATAAAAGGACACAATATCCTAATCTTTTCCTAGATTTACCCTGTGAAAATGTAGTCATTACTGTATTCCCAAGCATCAGGGAATTACAACACCCTACCATTACCACCAATGCAACAACATACAGAAAGAAGAGAAGGAAGGGGAGGAGGAGGAGGAGGAGGAGGAGAATGGGAGGTGAAGAGAAGAAGAAAAAGAAGGAGGAGGGGGAAGAGAAGGAAGAAGAGGAGGGGAAATAGGAGGGGGAAGGGAGGAAGTGGGAAGGGAGGGGGAAGGGATAAGAAAAAGAAGAGGAGGAGGGGGAAGAGAAGGAAGAAGAGGAGGGGAAATGGAAAGGGGGAAGGGGAGAAGAAAAAGAAGAGGAGGAGGGGGAGGGAAGGGTAGAGGGGAGGAGAAGAAAGAAAGGAAGAAAAAAGGAAGAAAGAAAGGAAAAAAGGAAGGAAGATTTTATTCATCTTCGAATACATTGTTACTAAATCCTAGGAGTATGTTGGGTACCTGGAACTCCAGCAGCATGGAAGTGAGCTACTGAACCACAAACCATCCAGCGAGAGTGTGGTGAGACACCTACACCATTGAGGAGAGTTGGAAAAGGAGGAAATTCAGTTTGAGTTGGCCCTCTGTATATTCAGTTAAACATGTGCTTGGTGTCTCTGAGGACTGGTCTAGGTGCTGCAGCTGTACTAGTTAGAATAGATTTGGCCCCAACAGACTCAGGTGTCTGATGTCTGGCTCCCAGGAAGTGGCACTATTAAGGGTGTGTTGTTGTGTGTAGTTTATGCTACCACCTTTAGCTCCAGGATCAGCCGTGCTACCAGCCCCACCCAGCTTCCCTTTTTGCTCTACCAGCCCTTAGCTCCGGGAGGTGACCACTCTACCAATCCTCACCTGGCTTCCCTTGAGTCCACAGACAAAACACACAGTTTGTTCCTTTACAACTTGTCTTCTTGGAACAATTGCTGGGCACTGATATCTCCCACCTGGAAAAGCATGTCCTTACCAATTTATTATCTTCATCTCTCCATGTATCATAAACTTCAGTTGCTAGTCCCACCTGGGCCCTGTCAAACATCCTTGGCCACCTGCCTATAGTAGTGGCCACAGGTCCCAGCCTCACCCCCAGACCTCACATAGTTGCCCCATTCTTCTTCCTCCAAAGCATGGTTGAAAAACTCCCTCTCCTTCCTTGTGTCTACCTTTTCCACCTGGGACTTAGAAGTTCCACCTGTACCTTCTGCCCATCAATTGGCCCAGGCTCTCTTTCCTGAAAATTCAAGAACCAATTGGGGAAGAGGACCTTAGCATCAGAAATGCCCCCTTCAATGTGTCCTTGTGAGAATAGGTGTAGCTTTGTTGGAGGAAATGTTTCACTGTGGCAGTAGGCTTTGAGGTCCTGTGCTTAAGCTCTACCCAGGGCAGAAAAGCCAGTCTTCTCCTGCCTGCCTTCAGATCAGCCTTCTTCTCCAGCACCATATCTGCCTGCATGCGGCCATGCTTCCTGCCATGATGATAATGGACTGACCCTCTGAACCCGTAAGCCAGCCCCAATTAAATGTTGCCATTTAAAAGAGTTGCCTTGGTCGTGGTGTCTCTTCTTAACAATAGAAACCCTAACTAAGACACACACTAAATGTAATTTAAAATGTTTGAAGTGGCTAGAAGGTGATGTATACCTTAGATCCTAGCACTCAGGAGGCAGAGGCAGGTTTTAGATCCTAGCACTCAGGAGGAAGAGGCAGGTGGATCTCTGAGTTTGAGGTCTACAGAGCAAGTGAACAAGTTTCAGGACAGCCAGAGCTACACAGAGAAATCCTGTCTTGAAAAACAAAAAACAAAAAAAAAAACAAAAAAACAAAAAACAAGGGCTGGTGAAATGGCTCAACGGGTAAGAGCACTGACTGCTCTTCCAAAGTTCCTAAGTTCGGATCCCAGCAACCACATGGTGGCTCACAACCACCCGTAATGAGATCTGATGCCCTCT
>NW_022196905.1:174990051-175005233 GCF_008632895.1 Mastomys coucha | reverse complement strand
AAAAAAAAAAAAAAAAAAGGCAAAACAACAACAACAACAAATTTATTTTTGAAGTATGATCATGAGTCACTGGGGAAGTGTAACCTAAACCACAGTGAGAAGTAACTTTACCCTTCATAATATTGCATCATTCAAAAGACAGAAAATAACTCTTGGTTAGGACACATAGAAACTGGAATGTTTGCATATTGCTGATAGGAATGAGAAATAAGCCACATGGGAAAACAGTCTGGCAATGCCTCCAAAAGATAAACATGAACTTATCCTATGATTTAGCAATCCTGCTCTGCTAACTTGTAACAAAGCGCCAGAATTGGAATAGCTTAAACAACAAACTCACAGCCTGGGGTTCAGAATTACAGCATCAAGGCAGCAGCTGTCCTGGTGTAGGGTAAAGGCTACTTCCTGGTTCATAGCCAATTTCTTACTACGTCCTCACACTACAAAGAAGAAGCCATGGGCTGGAGAGATGGCACAGTGGTTAAGAGCACTGACTGCTCTTCCAGAGATTCTCGGTTCAATTTTCAGCAACCGTATGGTGGCTCACAACCATCTGCAATGGGGTCTGATGCCCTCTTCTGGTGTGTCTGAAGAAGGCAATGGTAAACTTATATACATAAAATAAATAAATAATAAAAATAAAAACAAAAACAGATCTCTTGGGACTGGGAAAGACACTAATCCTCACCTTCATCTGATCATAATCACCTGCCAAAGACTCCATTGCTTTCATTTATTTATTTACTTTTATCTTTTTTTTTTTTTTTGGTCTTTTGTTTTTTTTTCAAGACTGTTTCTCTGTATAGCCCTGGCTATCCTGGAACTCACTCTGTAGACAAGCTGGCCTCAAACTTAGAAATTGGCCAGCCTCTGCCTCCCAAGTGCTGGGATTTTTTTATTTTAAGTTTTTTTTTTTTTTTAAAGCAGGATTTATTTATTTATTATATGTAAGTACATTGTAGCTGTCTTTAGACACCCCAGAAGAGGGCATCAGATCTCATTACAGATGGTTGTGAGCCACCATGTGGTTGCTAGGATTTGAACTCAATACCTTTGGAAGAGCAGTCAGCGCTCTTAACCACTGAGCCATCTCTCCAGCCACTAAAGATTTTGTTGTTGTTGTTGTTGTTGTTGTTGTTTGTTTTTTCAAGACAGGGTTTCTCTGTGTAGCCCTGGCTGTCCTGGAACTCACTCTGTAGACCAGGCTGGCCTCGAACTCAGAAATCCGCCTGCCTCTGCCTCTCAAGTACTGGGATTAAAGACATGTATTATCACTGCCCAGCTAATGTGCCTGAGTGTTTTGTCTGAATGTATTTATTTCTCTCTCTCTCCTTCTTTCTTTCTTTCTTTCTTTCTTTTTTATTTCATGTATATGAGTACACTGTAGCTATCTTCAGACACTCCAGAAGAGGGAGTCCATTAGATCTCCATACAGATGGTTGTGAGCCACCACATGGTTGCTGGAATTTGAAATCCGGATCTTTGGAAGAGCAGTCGGTACTCTGACTCTCCAGCCCTTGAATGTATTTCTGTGTACTACTTGTGTACCTGGTGCCCATGGAGGCCAGAAGAAGGTATTGGATCTCTAGAAATAGGGTTACAGATTGTTGTGAACTACCCCATCAGTGCTGGGAATTGAACTCTGGTCCTCTGGAAGAGCAACCATTGCTCTTTTCCGCTGAGTCATCTTTTTGCCCCAAGACTATATTTTTAAGATCACCACAGGCTGCAGAGATGGCTCAGTGGTTAAGGGCACTGATTGTTCTTCCAGAGGTCCTGAGTTCAATTCCCAGCAACCACATGGTGGCTCACTACCATCTGTAATGAGATCTGATGCCCTCTGCTGGTGTGTCTAAAGACAGCTACAGTGTACCCATACACATAAAATAAATAAATCTTTTTTTTTTTTCCAGAGCTGAGGATAGAACCCAGGGCCTTGTGCTTGCTAGGCAAGTACTCTACCACTGAGCTAAACCCCCAGCCCCCAAGTAAATAAATCTTTAAATAAAAGAAAAGACCATCACATTATGGGGCAGGATTTCAGCATACGACGCTAAGGACAGAAGCAGCATTCTGTTCACCACACACGTGCTGGCGTATGCCTAACATAACTGAGAGCAGGGACTCAGACAAATAATTGTACTTCACTATTCACAATAGCCGAAAGATGTCCACCGACAGCAGAATGGACAGAACTTATATGAGCGTGTACGTATTTTCATATTTTAATCTTTCTCTATAGAGATAATTATCTCGTAAGAGGGCACAAAAGTCAGGTACAAGCTACAACATGAACGTAACTTGATTGTGCTCTGCTTAATAAAATCAAATCCTATGCAGAAGAACAAAACTAACAGGATCTCACTTGTATGAGGTACCTAGACTAGTCAAGTTCACAGAAATAGAGTGGAGAATTGAGGGCACTGAGGGGTGAGGCATATGGGAACAGGAAGTCATTGCTTCATAGGTTAGAACTTTGTTTAAAATGATGAAAAGTCTCAGAAATAGATAACGATGGTTGCACAATATGGTGCAGGATTTTAGACTGAAGTGCTTGAAACAGCAAGTCTCTCACCACAAGACATCAAGGAGAGTTTCCTTTCATTATTAGTCAGTTAACCAGGTAAGCTCACAGTCGTAGCTATCCTTGCATGCATTCTGCATGGCTGCATACACCAGTTGGTATTAGTTCGCCTGTCCTCACAGAAGTCCTGTAAGGGAGATTACTGTTATCCACATACAGCAACACATAAGGATGCTAACTTTTTCAGAAGATTAATAGCTTTTCCAGGGTCGGAAAGCCATCTTGTAAAGCTAGCTAGATAAAAAGCAAAATAATTTCAAATTACTTAGTTGAAAGGTAAGAGAAAGGCTGGTGAGATGGCTCAGTGGGTAAGAGCACTGACTGCTCTTCCGAAGGTCCTAAGTTCAAATCCCAGCAACCACATGGTGGCTCTCAGCCTTCCAAAGTGAGACCTGATGCCCTCTTCTGGTGTGTCTAAAGGCAGCTACAGTGTACTTACATAAATAAATCTTTTTTTCCCCCTTTTGGATTTTCAAGACAGGGTTTCTCTGTATAGCTCTGGCTGTCTTGGAACCCACTCTGTAGACCAGGCTAGCCTCGAACTCAGAAATCCACCTGCCTCTACCTCCCAAGTGCTGGGATTAAAGGTGTGTGCCACCACTGCCCGGCTATAAATAAATCTTAAAAAAAAAAAAAAGAAAAAGTCAGAGCAAATTTTTATAGAAAGAAAGAAAGGAAGGAAGGAAGAAAGAAAGAGAGAAAGAAAGAGAGAAAGAAAGTTAAGAGAAAATTTTGGCTTTTAGTTAGAATTAAAAAAAAAATCTGAGAACTGGAGAAATGGCTCAGAGGTTAAGAGCACTGACTGTTCTTCTGGAGGTCATGAGTTCAAATCCCAGCAACCACATGATGGCTCACAACCATCCGTAATGAGAAATAAATAAAAACCTATGGGCCGGAGCAGAACGGGAGCAAGCAGGTCCAGAGCAAGAGGGAGAAGGGAAAGTGGGGGTGGAATATTAAAAAATAAAAAAAATCTGAAAAGAATACTTATGCTGGGTGGTGGTGGCTCATGTCTTTAATCCAAGCACGTGGGAGGCAGAGGCAGGAGGATTTCTGAGTTCAAGGCCAGCCTCGTCTATAGAGTGAGTTCCAGGACAGCCAGAGCTATACAGAGAAACCCTGTCTCAAAACAAACAAACAAACAAAACAAAAAAACCCAAAAAACAAAAAAAAGAATACTTATATTTTTTTGGTTCCATGTGTATGGATGATTTGTATGAGTGTTGGTGCATCATACTGTACAGTGCCCACAAGGCCAGAAGAGAACATAGTATCCCTTGGGACTCTTGTGAGCTACCATATGGGCACTGGGAATTGAACCAAGGTCCTCTAGAAGAGCAGCCAGTGCCGCTGACTCAGCTCTCCAGCTCCTAAAAACAATACTTTTATATACAATGTATCTTTTTACTTCTTAGGATTAACTTATTTGTGTATCTGCTTATCTGAGTGTATATACAGGAGAAAGGGGACACAGAGGCCAGAAGGCATGGAGTGTCCCTTCTATCATTCTCTTCTGATTCCTTTGAAGCAGGGTCTCTCCCTGAGGCTGGATCCCAGCAAATTCTTGTCTCTGCCTCTCTTGGACCTGGGATTACAGGTATGTGTGGGACACACGGCTTGCTACATGGGTGCTGGTCTACAAACTCCATTCACATGATTACACAGCACATGCTAACTGCTGAGTCATGTCTCCAGCAACAGAATTACACATAGTAATTTTTTTTCTTATATTTAAGAAGAGATAGTGCAATATCCACTGTCCCAGTAAAGCATGGGTTCGGGTTCCACAGATTGTTAACCCAGAATAGTGCATGAATAGCCTTGATGGAGTCTTTGCTTGCCTTGAAAACTTCAGAAGCAAGGCCTCCGCTGGCCTGAGGTTCAGCTTTCTTAGTTTCCAGGCTACTACAACATCTCTTTGAGCTCCAAGCATTTAATGGACTTTCAAGCTCAGGGTTCCAAACACTTACACACACACACACACACACACACACACACACACACACACACACAGACACCAAACATGAACATGGGCTGGTACATCACAATAAGGCCCCACTATTTGGTACTAACTTCTGTCTTAATTTGCTTTCTGTTACAGTGATAAAACATCATGACTGGACTGGAGAGATGGCTCAGCTGCTAAGAGCACTGACTGCTCTTCTGAAGGTCCTGAGTTCAATTCCCAGCAACCATATGATTGCTCACAACCATTATACAACTACAGTGTACTAATATACATAAAATAAATAAATCATAAAAAAAAAACCCACCATGACTAAAGCCAATTTGAGAGGGACTTACTTAGCTTATGGTCCAGCATCTAGTCAGAACAGGATCTCAAGGCAGGAGCCTGGGACCACTCTGGAAGCACAGACCATGGAGGAACACTGCTTTCTGGTTTTCCTCCCCAAGACAGTGCTCAGTCAGCATTCTGATACAATCCAGGCCACCTGCCCAGGGGTGGCACTGTCCATAGTGGGCTAGGCCCTCTTACATCCTTTAGTAATCAAGAAAACACCCTAGCCAGGCAGTGGTGGTGCACACCTTTAATCCCAGCACTTGGGAAGCAGAGGCAGGCAGATTTCTGAGTTCAAGGCCAGCCTAGTCTACAGAGTGAATTTCAGGACAGCCAGGCCTTTACAGAGAAACCCTGTCTCAAAAAACCAAGGGGGCAGTGGGGGGAAAGACTCATTCTACTTGGAAACATGATATGTTCCTCTCGTTGTATATTGAGGCATTGTTCTTACAAAGAATGAAGAATTGTTAAGACTTTGTGAATCTCGAGTATAGTTGGAGATTAACACCAAAATGCTACAAAGGGAGCTGGGGAGATGACTCAGTGGCTAAGAGCATTTATCCATTTGATCCCCAGCACCCACTGATGGCTCAGGAACACATGTAACTCTAGGTCCAGGGGGATGCAGTGCCCTCTTCTGACTCCCATGGGTATTGCATGCATATGGTGCATATACACATATGCAGGCAAAACACTCATTCACATTAAATAAAAAAATAATATTAAAATAAAAGGCTATAAAAATATTCATATAAAAGTACCACAAATAAATATTCATTGCTTCATCGACCATGCAATTAGACTGAGGCTTATTCCATATGTCTGTGCTGTGAGAGCGAAGTATTGATGTCAGGCAATAGTGGAGGCTTCTCTAAGTTGCCAGCAACCCCTCCCCTGAAAGACTCAGAAATGATCAATGATCAAAATATCACAAAGACCTGAAAGCAAAATAAATACGAGAACAGCAGTTTATTTAACAGTCAGAGGCGTTCACTGTGTTAATGAGCTTCAGGTGACCCTTGGACATATCTGCCAGAGCTGAGGAGAAGTGCCAGACATCAAAGGTGAGGTTTCTCTCACTGGGTGAAGCCTCTCCCTAAACTGACTTCACAAATCCGTTTAGTCTGCAGGACATTTTATTTTTACCCTGGGCTCTGCCCAAAGTCAAAATTTGCCAAGTATTCCTGTGAATCCCATGATGATTTGACATCCATTCAAACAGCTCCTTTTGCTTTTTCGAGACAGGGTTTCTCTGTATGGCCCTGGCTGTCCTGGAACTCACTCTGTAGACCAGGCTGGCCTCGAACTCAAAAATCTGCCTGCCTCTGCCTCACAAGTGCTGGGATTAAAGGCATGCGCCACCACGCCCGGCTTCTTTTGCTTTTTAATAGTCCTATTTAGTTATTAGATTTTTTTTTTTCAAGACAGGGTTTCTCTGTATAGCTCTGTCTGTCTGTCCTGGAACGACCAGGCTGGCCTCAAACTAGGAAATCTGCCTGCCTCTGCCTCCCAAGCACTGGGATTAAAGGCGTGCACCACCACCTCCCAGCGAGCTATTAGATTTTTAATGCATGGGTTTTACTTTTTAATATTGAACACATTAAATACCTTAGGCCAGGTATTGTGAAGCCATTATGCAGTTAATGAGTTTCTTCTTTATGAACCAGGCAGTGAGCAGTGGTTTATTTAAACTTGGTCAAACAGCAACAATGCACACACAGAATTTTGAGGGGGGGGGGAAATCCTCTTCATTCAATGGCACATTGGTAAATAAGATTTAATGTTAGGTGCAAAATTAAAAAAAAAAAAGGAAATGAAAGAAAGGAAGAAGGAAAGAAAGAAAGAAAGAAAGAAAGAAAGAAAGAAAGAAAGAAAAGAAGAGAGAGATTAAAAATGAAACTTTTGGTAAGTCAGGAAGCAGATAATGTAGTGCCAACACAGTAGAGATCTGTTGGAGTGAGACAGGTAGATACCCACATGCAGCCACGAGGAAGTCATTGAATCTTCAACAGACCTGCAAGTGCCCACAGGCCTTTACTAAAGAGCAGTCAGGGTCTGGGTCTTACCACTCCAATTTTCTCTGGAGTCTCCAGGACTAATCATGTTTATGGTTCTGCCTTGAAGATTACAAAGCTCTTCTGGGAGCACTTGTCAGTTAATCCCTCGGGGTTGGTGCTCTAACCAGTTGATCAGGATTGGCTGCTCTGTCTACAGAGGCAGTAGGAATGTTAAGAACTTGGCCTTTATCACTCTCGGGAGGGGAGGGGGCCAGTTATCTTCTAGAAACCTCAATCTCTTCTTTGATAAAAGAAGGATAAAGCTATTTACCCCGAAGGCCGGTTGTGAGGTTGAAAGGGCGCATAGCATCTTAACTGTGATAGATCGTATCTGTCCTGACAGCCCGGTCAGAGGGAAGGCGGCCCCTTGGCTCCAGACCGGCTTCCCCAGCTGGGGAGCTGTGGGGAGTGCTTTTCCTGGTGGCACCCCAATCCCCTGGCAATAGTGAGGGACAGGGAGCTCTCAAGGCCAGGTCAGCACCCGCAACAACACCCAACCGTATGCATAAACCAACATTCTCTTGAGATTGTTCCCTTGGGTTTCAAGTTAGGCTTCAGAGTCAGGAGAGATGAATCCTGAAGGTATACTGTGAAAAGATACCCAATAAGACAATGGCCTATGCTGCTCATTGTTCAACTCCGAAAGAGACAATGCCCCCAGGCACCACCGGGGTGGGGGTGGGGAGGCCGGATGGGAAGTAGGAGGCAGGCTTGGTCAGTTTCCTCTATGTAATGTGGTGTGTGGAGTGTTTGTGTGTGTTGAGGAGTTGGGGAATGCTGATCTCACAGAACAGGTAAGAGAAGGAAAGGTGTGGGTCTAGGACCCACTTCTGAGGAAGCCCTGCTGCTGCTGGGGACTGACACACACAGAGCCTCTCACAAATTAGCATGACCTCGTCTTCAAAATGTCTTGTTGACTTAAAGGTCCCAGCCTGTCGTACTTCATCCTTCATGGACGACGGGTAGTCGCCTGTGTTCCCAAGTTCAGCTCCCCTGCTCCCTACATAAGGCTTGTTTGTTCTGTTTTAGACAAGGTCTTTCTACGTAGCTCTGGCTTGCCTGGAACTGTGTAGACAAGGTGGGACTTGAACTCACAGAGATCTGCCTGGCTCTGCCTCCTCAGTGCTGGGATTAGAAGCGCGTGTCACCATACTTGGCTTGTTTTGTTTTTGTTTTGTTGCTGGATTAGCAGTGCTGGGGACCAACCATCCCCAGACCAACTTCATGTACATGTGGCTTTGTCACTTGCTTTGTCTGTGCTCCCTTCACTTGGATCTTTTGGCTAATAGTAACCTACCCGCAGAGTGGCCTGTATGCTGGGTGCGTGACTGTTGTTAACAGAGGGGAGGCGCTACCATCTCGTGTTTTAAAGGAGGCCGTCCGTAGACCATGGCCCAGGCCAGCCAGGAAATGAATCACTTGGCTATAAAGCTACTCCCAAGGAGCTTCAAATGATGGGTCTTGAATATAATTTTAGAAGTAAGGAGGAAAGGGAGATGCACAGACATCAAAGAACAATTTCTGGCAACTGTTTAATCACTGAGGAGAAAGATAAGGATTAGAAGGCATTTACTCTTTGATGCCTGCTTATGTAGATACATTTACTAAACAGTGGGTGATGTTCAAGGTCAACCATTTATGTCAAGAAGGGAAACGTGGTCAAAAGAGGAGAAGGGAAACCTGAGTTTACAGCATCCACAAGAAAAAGCAAAAGTAAATTAATCATCAGCCAATTGTGGTTGCTCTCACTTGTAATCCTAGCCCTTGGGGAGCCAAGGCAGAAGGATTGCCAGGAGCTCAGGGCCAGCCTGAGCTACTGACTGAATTCCAGGACTATAGCCTGAGACTTGTCTCAAAAATAACAAGTAATTGCTGCTGGGGCATGCCTTTAATCTCATCACTCTGGAGGCAGAGGCAGGCAGATGTCTATGCGATGGAAGGTAGCCTGATCTACATGGCAAGGCCAGTCAGGACTAAATGAAATTAAAATCAAATTTTGTCTCCCAGCAACCACATGGTGGCTCACAACTATCTATGCTAGGCATCAGATGCTGTCGCCTGCTGTGTCTGAAGACAGTAACAGTGTACCCATATATATATGAAATATGGCCAGAGCGAGTGGGGCCAGAAAAAAGAAAAAAATTTTCAAATTTTGTCATGAGAAGGCTTTAAAAATTCTAGAGTTAGCCAGGCAGTGGTGGAGCATGCCTTTAATCCCAGCACTTGGGAGGCAGAGACAGGAGGATTTCTGAGTTCGAGGCCAGTCTGGTCTACAGAGTGAGTTCCAGGACAGCCAGGGCTACACAGAGAAACCTGTCTTGAAAAAAAAAAAAAGTTAGCATTATAAATTAAACAGAACCGGAACCACCTTCTTATAAAACCAAGAGTTCCATCAAATTCACAAAAGCTCTTTCAGAGACACACCTGCTCACCAGCTGCCCTAAAAGGAAGAAAATGGATGTTGACAACATTCAAAAGAGAGTTTCTGAGCTTTCAGTTGCTTAGAATTCCATCCATACTTCCAAACATCCCAGACTATCAAGCCTTTATAGCTTCTTCATTTCTTTCCTTCCTCCCACCCATCACTCCCTCCCTCCCTCTCTACCTCCTCCCACCACTCCTTCTTCTCTTCTCTTCTCTTCTCTTCTTTCTTTCTTTCTTTCTTTTTGGTTTTTTGAGACAGGGTTTCTCTGGCTGTCCTGGAACTCACTCTGTAGACCAGGCTGGCCTCCAACTCAGAAATCCGCCTGTCTCTGCCTCCCAAGTGCTGGGATTAAAGGCGTGTGCCACCACCGCCCGGCTTTTCTTTCTTGCTTTCTCTCTTTCCTTTCTTAGTAGTTAAATGTGATGTTTCTTTTGAGTTTGCTTGAAATGGGGTTAGAGCCCTATGCCAAAATTAGCAGAAGCACCCTTCAGGGAAGAGAAGGGTCACAGGATGGAAAGAATTGTCCCAGGTCAGTCAGACAGTGTTTGCTCTGGGCACTAAAGAAACAAAACACACCCATACACCATCCGTGCTAGATTAGCCCTAGCAACCTGGGTGCCAACCCTGGACCTGCCCAGGGTTAGAGTCCCCACTGAAGCAGGAAAAGATTAAGGACACATGTAAAAGACCCTCACCCCAAGGTGATCAAGTTAGCATCTCACCCGCTAGGAATAAAGAGCTTTAACACAACTAACAAAATCCTTACAAAGAATGTTTATATGCAGACCATACTCATCGCAAACAAGAATATTAAAATAGCAAGGAGCCGGGCGGTGGTGGCACACGCCTTTAATCCCAGCACTTGGGAGGCAGAGGCAGGCGAATTTCTGAGTTCGAGGCCAGCCTGGTCTACAGAGTGAGTTCCAGGACAGCCAGGGCTACACGGAGAAACCCTGTCTCGAAAAAAACCAAAAAAAAAAAAAAAAAAAAAAATAGCAAGGAGTCTTCCCTAAGCCCGGAGCATATATGACCTTCAAGTTTAGCCTTATTCCCTGGCCAGCTGGGAACCAGCAACTTCCTGGGAATCTCAAAAACAAGATTTGAGAAAGCTTGTTTACAGACAACAGATCCCACCCTCCTCGTGACCTGTACAGTAAGGATTCTTTTAACCCCTTGGCCCTCCGCTCTTTACTAGTCTGTATTCTTACCTGGCATGCTGCAGAGATCACACAATAGGCTCATTTACTAAATGGAAAAACAAATCAAGAACGTTAAAAGCCTTTTGAATGATGTCAGGTCAGAAACCTCCAATACCCTACACACACGATAGTTTCCTGGGTGTGCATTGTCCTTCATTGTCCTTCTCCAGAGGTTGGTCCTGTCTGTCTATCTTCTGTCTCTGTCTCTGTCTCACTACACACACACACACACACACACTGTTTAAATCTGCATTACCTTTTGTTTGGTTTCAGACCTGGGACAAGGGGCTGAGGTGCATATTTTACATACCAAAACAGACCTGCCCTCCAGGTTCGCCCAGCATCCCTCAGTCCCTACCTGGCCTACCCTGCCCCCAACCCTAATCAGTCAGCCACATTTTCCCGTGTTCTGTCTTCTCTCTCTCCCTCTCTCCCTCTCCCTCTCCCTCTCTCTCTCTCTCTCTCTCTCTCTCTCTCTCTCTCTCTCTCTTTCTCTCTCTCTCTCTCTCTGACTCCCCTCTTCTCTCAGTGCACTTGTCCATTTCTTTCTCTCTCCCTCCCCCCCTACCCACCTCTCCTTTTCCCATGGCAACTTCCCTGACCTAGGGCCCTAACTCTAATCCTAATCCTAACCGTAACTCGCCCATCTGGCAGCAGTTTCCCAATGCATTTAATATAATCTAACCTGGCTCAAATTGGTTCATTTTACGGACAGCAGAGAAATACCCTGCTTCCTTTGTGTGCGAGCTTACCCATGTGTGTTGGGATTTAGATCCAGGACAAATGACTAAGGTGCATACTTTACATACCCAAGTGGACCTGGCCTGGAGGTACTTCCCGCATCCCTTAGTCCCTATCAGTTATGGGATCTGACTAGCGTGCCCTGCCCTCTATGTTGACCAGCCCGGGGACTGAGTTCCCCTCCCCTAGAAGCTCTTCCCTATATACTCCAAACATTTTTTGGTCTCTCCTCTCTTTCCCTCCTCTCTACATTTTCTCTCTACCTGTGTATGCAAACTCTCTTTCTCCTTCCCTCTGTCTCCCTCCCCATGGTGAGGTCCCTGGTCTCCTTCCTTGGGGCCAGTAGACCCCCCCAGAGAGGGTCTACTATCTTTATATAATTTGGCTTGAATTGGCTCATTTCACCAGGGGGCACTACTTATCATTGTGTGTACCTGTGCTTGTGCGAACACATGGAGATTAGAGGACTTCAAATGTCTTCTACTTCTACCTTTAAAAAAATTTTACTTTAAATTTTATCTTATTTTTTTTATAAATTTTTTAAAGGTTTATTTATTTATCATGTGTAAGTACACTGTAGCTGTCTTCAGACACACCAGAAGAAGGCATCAGATCTCATTACGGATGGTTGTGAGCCACCATGTGGTTGCTGGGATTTGAACTCAGGACCTTCGGAAGAGCAATCAGTGCTCTTAACCGCTGAGCCATCTCTCCAGCCCCAGATTTTATCTTATTTTTTAAAATTTTTTTTTGGGGGGGGGTGCATTTTGAGACAGGGTTTCTCTGTGCAGCCCTGGCTGTCCTGGAACTCACTCTGTAGATCAGGCTGGCCTCGAACTCAGAAATCTGCCTGCCTCTGCCTCCTAAGTGCTGGGATTAAAGACGTGCACCAATACTGCCCGGCTAGATTTAATTTTTATTTGATGTGTATGAGAATTTAGCTACTGTGGGTGTATATGCATGCATACTAATATACTGTGCATGCAGTACCCGAGGAGGTCAGAAGAGGGCGTCATACCCTCGGGAACGGCTGTGTAACTGTGAGTCTAACAGAAATGTGGCTTGTTGAGAACAACACCAACAAATGCTTTTTACCACAGAGCCCTCTCTCCAGCCCTTCCACCTTATTTTTTAAGGCAAGGTGTCGCACTAAACTTGGAGCTTGCCATTTTTAAGCTGGTTGGACTGTGAGCTCCCTAGGATCGTTCTAACTCCGCCCAGCAACCCAGGGATTACAGGCTCATGCAGCCATACCCTTCTTTTACCTGGGTGCTGGAGATTTGAACTCGGGTCTTCTTGCTTTCAGCAAGTGATATCACTGAGTCATCTCCCCTGCCCTCCAAACTTCGCGGCAAACGCTGGCTATGCTCCACACTTGCTCCTCTGAAGTTCTTTTCCAGAGGAAAAGTCAACGATCCCAGATTCACCTGAGCAAAGATGTGCAAAAGGACTTTTGAAGATCTGTTTGTAGGCACAGCGTGGGCCTGCACCTCTTGCTCCCACTAACACCACCTCAAGGAACAAGGACACACACCCAAGGGAACAGATACCTGCCCTAGCCCCAGGTGGGAGGCAAGCACCACGGGAGGCTCTAGAGAGCATCCCAGAGAAGTCTGAGGCTCTGCCCAGTCTTCAGAAGCAGTCAGCCAGAGGCTGGCACGTCCTAAGCCTGGAGATTCCCCTGGGGTTTCCACTGAGGCTGGGAACTAGGCGAAAGGCAAGGAATGGGAAAGAGGGAGTCTGTACATTTCCGTTGTACATTTTAGGAAGCTTTGCTTCCTCCCTCTTCCCCTCCCCTTCTCTCTCTCTCCCCTCCTCTCCGCTCCCCTCCCCTTCCTCCCTTCCGCCTCCCCTCCCCCTCCCCCTCGTTTTTGTTTTTGGTTTTTTTTGTTTGTTTGTTTGTTTTTTTGAGACAGTGTACATAGCCCTGGCTGACCTGGCTGATCTCTAAGAAAGAACACCAGCTACCTCTGCTTCCCAGGTGTTTGTTTTCGGTTTTGTTTATTTGTTTGTTTTGGTGTTTGTTTGTTTTCTTCTGTTATTGAGACAGGGTTTCTCTGTGTAGCCCTGGCTGCCCTGGCTGTCCTGGCACTCTTTCTGTAGACCAGGCTGGCTTTGAACACAGAGATATGCCTGGCTCTGCCTTCTGAGTGGTAGGATTAAAGGCATGCACAACTACCACCCGGCTTTCTGGTGTTCCTTTTGGTAGCCTCTGTCTCTGGTTTGGGTATCCGAGTGGTGCTGAGTCTGACCTGAGTGAAGTCATCTCTCCTTCCTATTTCCTAGAAGAGACTGTGTGGAGCTGGTGTTGATTCTCTTGACCTGTTTCATATAATTCTCGAATTAAACTATCTGAGCATGAAGAACCTGCTAGTTTCTGTTGTTTTGTTTTTCAGGAGGATGGGCTGTAAAATATTTAAAACGGTTTACATGAAAATGCCTGAGAGGTTTCATATACTCTGCGTCCTCTAACATCCATGGCTAGGACGATGCTACACTTAGTTCCTGAGCCGCAGCAACACATCGTTACCAACTCAAGCCGGAACTTCATTTGGATTTGCCCCACTTTTTTCCCAGCTCCTACCTGCAACACCACATCTCGGTTGCTGTGAATCTCAAGGTTCTTGGCTCTGAACGTTTCTCAGACTTTGTTTTGAAGGAGTAATGGTAGGACTTTTATAGGCTTTCTCTTGTGGAATTTGTCTGATCTTCTTCTCGTGATAAGGACCAAGCCGTGCCTTGGGAGGAGATCCGTCACAGATGATATCTAGCAACACAGCTGGTTGTCTTCTTTATTGCTTCCACATTTCCTTGTGGTCTACTTTTGACTTACCTCATTTCTTAAAGTGGGAACTACAGTTACGGGTGTGCCACCCTAATAATTTCTTTGTCTTTTCATTTTTTTATTACGTTATTTATTGCGTGCATGCTGTCTTCATGTGTGGAGGTCAGAGGGCAGCTTTTGGGAGCTGGTTCTAACCTTCCTTCCTATGGACCTTGCAATAGAGCTCGGGTCCTCAGGCTTGGCAGCAGGAGCCCTCCCCATTGAACCCCCTGACCAGCTGACTGCTCATTTCTGACTTGTGCACTTAGAGGTACAAATTTGTCTCTCCACAAGGCATCAGCAGCATCCCCTTACTGTGATATGTTATTTCCCCTTCCCATTCAGTCCTAAGTACTTTTTTATTTTATTATTTTATTTTTTTTGGTTTTTTGAGACAGGGTTTTTCTGTATAGCCCTGGCTGTCCTGGAACACACTCTGTAGACCAGGCTGGCCTCAAACTCAGAAATCCACTTGTCTCTGCCTCCCAAGTGCTGGGATTAAAGGCGTGCGCCACCACTGCCTGGCCTCTAAGTACTTTTTTAGTTTTTTCAAGTTTTCCTTTTTAGACACAAGGTCCAGCCAGGACTATAGAATATAAACCTGTCTCAATAAAGGAGAGGGAGAAAGTTTGGGAATGAGACCGCTCAGCTTCTTGCTCTGGCTGCACGTGGCAGCCATGCCTGTCTGTCTCCCTCACTCTTGTGGACTCCCTCCCCTTTTCAGTTCATTGAAACCGAGACAAATTCTTCCTTAAGTCACATTTGGTCGTGGTGTGTTTTATTACAGCAACAAAGAGTAACCAATACCATGGCTTTGTTCTCAGTCCTGCCTCACTGTCCCTCAGTGATATTTCCTGGCCTTAAGTGCGTCTTCCTTTCTGTCCACATTCACACTACTCTTATTGAGGCCATCTGCCCTGAGATCATCGCCTGGGTACCATGGCTTCCTGTACACGTGTACTTGTTGATGTGTTAGAACGGTGGGTCACGTCAGAACATACCACACACTACTAGGCCCAAACAGTTCCACGTGTAAGAGGTTTAATTGAGAGG
>NW_022196905.1:174982511-174989666 GCF_008632895.1 Mastomys coucha | reverse complement strand
AGCCCAATGGATTCTGGGAATATGGTGGCTGTTGCCCTGGCAACAGGTCTGTGAGACCCGCCCATGCGTCACCACAGGCTTTGGATGCCCTGATGCTAACACTTGTGGCTCTGAAGACATCGGGCTGTCAATGACAACAGGAGGAAGCACTGGAGAGCAGGTCCTCCCAAGTCCCCCAAACTTCTCTCTTTAGAGTACATTCCATTAGCGTATCCATCCATTAATTGGAGTTGTTTTAGACAAAGTCTTGCTATATAGCTTAGGCTACCCTTAAAGCTTGTGATCCCCCTGTCTCAGCCTCCTGAGTGCCAGGGTTACAGACATGCTGCTCTGTGCCTGCTCTTACTCTCTTTCGTTGGTTTGCCTGCTTGCTTTAACAAAAACAACCCACCGTGAGGGTTAGACCAAAAATGCTCTGCTATTAGGAATAGATTAGTGCAGCATGGAAGGGCTTGATACAGGGGGTGGACCTTTATGACCTTTGACCCCTTCTCCCCTCTTCAAGGTCAGCATCAAGGCTCCAGGGCAAGTCTTAGGAAAGAAAGCATTCAATTGTAGGCTTCTTTACAGTTTCAGAGGTTTAGTCCATTATCATCATGGTGGAAAACACGGCATGCTGCCGGCAGACATAATCCTGGGGAAATAGCTAAGAGCTACATCCTGATTCACAGGCCAAGAGAGCAAGCTGGACCTGGCATGAGCTTGTGAAACCTTAAAGCTCACTTCTAGTGACATACTTCTGACAAGGCCACTTCTCGCCCGGGCAGTGGTGGCACACTGGGGAGGCAGATTTCTGAGTTCGAGGCCAGCCTGGTCTACAGAGTGAATTCCAGGACAGCCCGGGCTACACAGAGAAACCCTGTCTCAAAAAAACATAAAAAACCAAACCAAGAAAAGGCCACTTCTCCTCCAATGAGGTCACACCTCCTAACCCTTCTAATCCTTTCAAATAATACCGCTCCCTGGTGGTTAAGTATTCAACTGTATGAGCCTATAAGGGACATTCTTATTCGAACCACCACATACCATAAGACATCTGTTTGATGTTCAAATTGTTTGGCCTTATTATCTGCCCAAGTCAGAATCTATGTAAAAACTGGTTTGACTCTGACTGCAACTTGTTCAGTTTCTCAGCCAGATTTGTTGAAAGCCCTTACACACCCTCTGTTTGCTGTATTTCCAATAGTGTATGTGTGCAAAGGCAGTGCCAGGATCAAGTTTCCAACAGGGGTGTTTCCTGGGGGTCAGCGTGTTTGCCACGCTCGAGCAGATGTTTCATTGTTTCTGATTGGACTTCTGTTTTGGCATTGAGGCAGAGGCTCACTCTCCTGTGGCCCAGGCTGGCCTCAAACTTGTAGTAAACCTACTTCCCCATCCCGAGTGCTAGGGCCCAGCCTAGCTGATGGTCTCTGGCTCATGCATGAAGATGGTGATCAGGAGAGTCACTGTTTAGTTTATTTTGTAGGTTAGCTAGAGTAGCTTTCTGAGAGTTTTTCCACATCAGTATTTAGTTGTCCTGCGATGCAGGATGTATAGAAGGCAAGGGCCAGAATTTAAAGGAAGTGTGATATGGCTTTAATTGTTTGGTGCTGTATTTACTGATGAGATCTCCCATGGCATGACCTGCATTCCTATATCCCCTGCTTGAATTGTGGTTCACATATTCGGGACACTCGTTGTTGTTGTTGTTGTTGTTGTTGTTTTGGTTTTTTTCGAGACAGGGTTTCTCTGTATAGCCCTGGCTGTCCTGGAACTCACTCTGTAGACCAGGCTGGCCTCGAACTCAGAAATCCACCTGCCTCTGCCTCCCAAGTGCTGGGATTAAAGGCGTGAGCCACCACCGCCCGGCTACTCTGTTGTTTTTATACAGTCTCTCTAGGTAGCCCTGGTGGTCCTAGAACTCACGTAGAACCACAGTGACTCTGAACTAGAAGAGACCCAACTACTTCTACCTGTGGAGCTCTGACATCAAAGATGTGAGTCACTTACACCCGCCTGGACACTCATCCTTGACTACAGGCATCTCTCAGTTTGTGAAATTGAGCTTACAGCCTCTGAGGGTTTCTCTTGTTCTGTTACTAGCTTTTGGTCACTCCACCCTGGAAAGGCTGCAGATACGCACAGCACTAGCATGGAGCGTAATTTATCACTCACCTGTTCGCTAGATAAGCAGATCTGGGCAAGGTATAGCAAGTTTCCTGAACATTTAAACCAAGACAAAAAGAGCTTCCTGGTCAATGTGACTCCAGCCACTGGCAAAGCAGTTCTGCTGTTGAGCTGACATCCCTGCTGAAGCAGCATCTTGCAAGGGAAAGAAAGGGACATAGTATGGGCCTCCAGGGCCATCTGGATTCTCTCTCCTTCTTTCTGAGATGTTTCATAAGGTTTTTTTTTCTTCTTCTTCTGTCCAGGCTATCTAGCTGTCATTTTCCCAGAGAGTCCTCCCGTGGACACTGTGAGATCAACAGAATGCTTGCAATCAGACTGTGCCTAGAGAATGACAGACTAGGCCATGTGTCCTCCTGACCATGTCACCTTGTTCATGTTATTTTTGCTGAAAGATTTCAGCAGTGTTTATGTAATAATTCCTATGCACATGTGTCCTCAGCCAAACATCCAAAGCCCTCTGTGTCCATGCCCCCACTCGGTACTTCAACCTTATTTTACAGATTTCCACCCTCCTCCGTTCATTAACGCCCATTTAAGGCACAGAGAATTGATTGCCTTCCCTCTTCCCCACATATACCCCAGTCAGAAGCATCCTCCAAGGATGCTTCCTGTCATCCTCCAAGACAGGACTTCTCTGTCATCATTACTGAATATTCCTGTCCTTCGGGAACAATGTGGTCCTCATGAAGAAATAGTTTCCTTCGAGACAGGTTCTTCCTATGGACCCCAGCCGGATTAACATTTCCTCTCTCTCTTTTTTTTAAAGATTAATTTATTATTATTTATTTTTTTAAAAGATTTATCTATTTATTTCACGTGAGTATACTGTAGCTGTCTTCAGACACACCAGAAGAGGGCATTAGATCTCATTATGGGTGGTTGCGAGCCACCATGTGGTTGCGAGCCACCATGTGGTTGGTAGCTGTCTTCAGACACACCAGAAGAGGGCATTAGATCTCATTACCGGTGGTTGCGAGCCACCATGTGGTTGCTGGGATTTGAACTCACGACCTTTGGAAGAGCAATCAGTGCTCTTACCCGCTGAGCCATCTCACCAACCCCAATGTTTCCTCTCTTTAAGTGGATTTCCTCTCTTTAGGTATTTTGTTACAGTGCTGCAAAACTGATCAATGCACTGCTCTTTTTTGGGGGGGGCGTGTTTCGAGACAGGGTTTCTCTGTATAGCCCTGGCTGCCCTGGAACTCACTCCGTAGACCAGGCTAGCCTCAAACTCAGAAATCCACCTGCCTCTGCCTCCCAAGTGCTGGGATTAAAGGCGTGCGCCACCACTGCCCAGCTTTTTTTTTTTTTTTTTTTTTTTTAAAGGAACTGCTCTTTAACACAGACTATCAGCTCACTACAGTGATGCCAGCCTGGAATCCCAGCACTCAAGGAGCTGAGAAACAAAGCAGAAGCAACAAGACACATTCTTCAATCTCTTTCCAGGACTCCCCTACACTTGCCAAACCATCCTAGCCACTGGTCAGTAAACTGCTTGTACCCCAAGTTTTGTCTGAGGAATTGCAAATGAACACACGATGATGGTGATGGCAATAATTTACATGCAATAAAATTTACCTTATTTCAGGGTCTTGCTATGTAGCTCAGACTAGCTCCCAATTCGTGAGGCTTCCTGCCTCATTATCTGGGTGCTAAGACTGTAGGCATCCACCACAAACACCACCAAAGGGAATCTTGTGAAGGGATCAAACCGGGAGCCTCGTGAGAGACAAGTACTCTTCCCTCCCACTGAGCAAACACTCCTCTTTTTTTTTTTTAATTTATTTATTTATTTTATGTATGTGAGTACACACTGTAGCTGGACAGATAGTTGTGAACCTTCATCTGCTTGTTGGGAATTGACTTTTAGGACCTCTGCCCCGCTCGCTCAGGCCCTGCTTGCTCCGGCCCAAAGATTTTTTTATTATTATAATAAGTACACTGTAGCTGTCTTCAGACACACCAGAAGAGGGCATCAGATCTCATTACGGATGTTTGTGAGCCACCATGTGGTTGTTGGGATTTGAACTCAGGACCTTCAGAAGGGCAGTCTTTACTGCTGAGCCATCTCACTAGTCCTCAAACACCCCCACTCCCCCGAAGACTGACTTCATTTTATGCATATGAGTTTTTGCATGCATGTGTCTGTACGTGCACTGTGTGTGTGCCTAGTACTCAAGAGAGCGTCAGATCCTCCTGGAAATGAAGTTCCAAAGAGTTGTGAGCCACCATGCAGGTGCTTGGGAACCGAAGTCAGGTCCTGTACAAAGCAACAAATACTTTAATACTGAGCCATCTTTCTAACTCCAAATGTCACTGTATTTCAAATTACATCCCTGTGTATTTTGTGTACATAGATGCAATTTTGTAAAGACTATCACATTTCTATCACTCCATCCTCAAAATGCATTACAAAATGCCTTTGAGATTCATTTGGGATCATATACTCTATCATAGAAGGTCCTTGGCTCCCTGTGGTTACACTTGCCATTGCCTGATTAAAGTGTACAATGACACAGTTAGAGATCAGACTTTGGGGTATGTGATGCAGGGATGGCACTAGGGATGGAATTCATACCAATAAAAGTAGCTATAGTGAGCATGGTGGTGCACACCTTTGATCCCAGCACTGGAATGGGAGTTAGGGGTTGGCAGGGGTACAGAGGCAGATATCAGGTTTGAAGCCAGCCTAGTATTTATAGTGAGTTCCAGACCAGCCAGGAATTCATAGTGAGAGCATGTCAAGCAAAAGAAAACAACATCCAAAACAAATGAAACAAATAAGTAAATGAATGTAGCTAGGTAGCTACTTTTAAATGCAGCACTCAGGAGGCAGTGGCAGATGGAGCTCTGTGAGTTCAAGGCCTGCTTGGTCTACAAAGCTAGTTCTAGGATAGCCAAGGCTACACAAGGAAGCCTTGTCTGGAAAAATATTAGACAGAGATAGATAGATAGATAGATAGATAGATAGATAGATAGATAGATAGATGGATGGATGGATGGATGGATGGATGGATGGATGGATGGATGGATGGACGGACAGACAGATGTGTGTGAGCAAGCCATGAACAAGTCAGTAACATTGCTCCTCCATGCTTTTTGCCTCAGCTCCTGCCTCCTGATTTCTCCTTGGGTACCAGCCCTGACTTCCCTCAGTGAACTATAACATGGAAGTTTAAGTCATACAAACCCTTTCCTGCCCAAGTGTTTTATCACAGAAACAGAAAATATCTAATGCTCCTTCATAAGCTAAAGAACATTTGGGTGGTTTGCAGTCTTTGGATGCTCCATACAAAGTCATTACAAGCACTCTTCTCTGGGTTTCCGTGTGCCTACCCACCTTCTCTTTGCATGTGGATGCACATGCATGTGGAGGCCAGAAGAGAACCTAGGGTGCTTTCCCTCAGGCCCCACCTACCTTGGTTTGTTTTCTTATTGTTACTGTTGTTTGAGGTTTGTTTGTTTGTTTGTTTGTTTTTAATATGGAACCACTCAGGGATTTGTGCATCATCCTTATGCAGGAGAAATGCTAATCTTCTCTATATTGTTGATTTTAGTATATCTGCTGCCAAATCCAGCATCTACCTTGTTTTGGGTTGTTGGTTTGGTTTGTTTGATTTGTTATTTTGTTTTGTTTTAGTTGGTTGGGATTTTTTGTTGTTGTTGTTGTTTTGGTTTTGTTTTGTTTTTTTTTGTTGTTGTTGTTTTTTTGAGACAGGGTTTCTCTGTGTAGCCCTGGCTGTCCTGGAACTCACTCTGTAGACCAAGCTGACCTCAAATTCACAGAGATCCGCCTGCCTCTGCCTCCCAAGTGCTGGGATTAAAGGCATGCGCCACCACTGCCCAGCTGTTGTTTTGTTGAGATGGGGGTTGCTCTGTGTAACTGTCCTTGGCTGTTTTTGGAACTTGCTCTGTAGACCAGGTTGGCCTCAAACTCACAGAGCTCTGCCTGCCTCTGCCTCATGAGTGCTGGGATTAAAGGCGAGTAACACCACTGTCTGGTTTTTTGTTGTTTTTTTCCACCTTGTTTTTTGAGACAAGTCTCTCACTGACCTGGAACTCGCCAAGGCAGGCTGGCAAGTGAGCCATAAGGATCCACTGGCCTCTGCCTCTTTGGCTCTAGAATTACAAGTTCTAGCACCATACCTGGCTGCTATTGTTGTTGTTGTTGTTGTTGTTGTTATATTTAATTATTAAACTTATTTTACTTTACGTGGTGTTTGAGCATTTTGTGTGAATGTATGTCTATGTGACATCAGGACATGTCTGGACCTTTCCAGATGCCTCTGACTGGTTTCTCCCTTGTATCTACCATGAAACCTTTTCCTCCACAATATCTAGAAGTGCTCACTCCTGTCCTCATGTTCATCTACCCTGAGTCTTCTAATCACAAAAGATCAGGCACTTCAAAAGCAAGATCTTTAACTATGGTCATTTACTGAAGCTAGGTTGGGATGTCACATAGCCTCAGGACCCAGATAAAGTTGGGCCCAACATCCCCCCACCCCACCCACCTCTGCCTTCCACAGGGCCAGAAGGTAACCAATTGGTGCCTTCTGTCTTGTTAGCTTTATCTGTCTATATGCCTTCTTACCCTCAACCCCAAGTTCCCCAAATTGAGAGAGGCAAGAGATTCGCAAAGCCTGAGCCTCCTCCAGAGAGATTTGATTCCTAGGAGCCCCCTTTTCTCCTTTCTTAACCTGCTACTCGGGACTAACAAATGAACAGGATGAGCTAGCTTCTTCCTCCCCACAAATAGAAAGTTATTTTATCAATGCCTCCAGGAATATCTCAGGACTACCCATCCTGCCTCCAGCCTTCTGCTGTGTGTGAGAGTTCTCTACCTAGGGGCTCCACACTGGTGGATCCATGGGATATAGGGGTAGACAGAGACCCAGCACTAATAAGACCAAGCCCTACCCTAACAGAGAGAGAGAGAGAGAGAGAGAGAGAGAGAGAGAGAGAGAGAGAGAGAGAGAGAGAGAG
>NW_022196905.1:174933768-174982387 GCF_008632895.1 Mastomys coucha | reverse complement strand
TCAGAAATCCGCCTGCCTCTGCCTCCCAAGGGCTGGGATTAAAGGCGTGCGCCACCACCGCCCGGCTAAACGCTACTCTCTTAACTCATTTTGGGATATGAGATTCAACTATTATCTTGTTCTCTTATGCAAATGAGTCTGCTGTTCTTTTAATAAAACCTTTTAGCACTGCCAGGCAATAGTGGTACATGCCTTTAATCCCAGCCCTTGGGAGGCAGAGGAAGGCAGATTTTTGAGTTCAAGGCCAACCTGGTCTACAGAGTGAGTTCCAGGACAAAAACAAAAAAGCCAACCAAACAAAAAACCATTTAGCATCACAGGTACCTTTTTACAATGAAAGACTTCTCGTGGAGCTCTACAAATCTCTTAAGTTCTTTCTTAGACATCACATATGTACCACTGCCTTGCTATGTCTGCTAGGATAGTCTCAGATATTGCTATCTAAAAACCATTCTGTTTGTCCTCTGGGGAAATGGCTGGATCCAGGACAGAGGACAGAAGATGCAAGGTGAGTCTACAGCATCTTGTTACAGCAGATAGGAAGGAAGTTCTAGACACGGATGGGATATGTCAAAAGGACCAGGAGGCAGTTTGGATGAGCATTGCACTGGCCCAAAGCTGCAACAAGTTGAGCATTCAAATTGATGATGATAATGAATTCCAGGTCATTGAATAAAACATGAATCCACAGTGATATGAGTAGGAGAATGAAGGAGCTGGAGAGATAGTTCAGTGGTTAAGGGTATTGAACTATTCTTGCAGAGGTCCCAAGTTCGATTCCCATCACCCACATTGAACAGCTCACAATGGCTTGTAAATCCCAGTCCTGGGGATCTGACCCCTCTAGCCTCCTCAGGTTCTTCTGAGCACGTACCCAGACAGAGGCACGTACATAAATAAAAATAATCAAATCTTTAAATTCAATAAATGGTAAGAAAGTTGAGTAGATGCATGATGAGAAAGGGAATTCTCTTTTTGTTTTTTCCTGTGGTGTTGAGAACGGAATGAAGGGTTCTACCACTGACCCACATCCTCTTGTCTGGATGCTCCTCTTCAAAGCTGAATGCCGACTATTGAGTACAAACTGATTGGTGGCATGAGAATTAGAAAATCGATACATGTCAATTGTGGCAGTAATAATCCAGGCATGCAACATGCTCCAACTGGGAAAGCAAGAATTGGAAGGGAAACAAGAGCTGCATGTCCTCAAAGGTTCTCCGACGAAGCAGTTTTCAATTCCCAAAGGAAAAACAATGTTGCTTTGGCAGAAAACAGTACTAAGCATCATCTATGGCAAACTGACAGCATAGGCTGTCTGTGGGGAATGCTCTAAGAAAAGCTGCCACTTTGCTGACAATCCTACCAAAAAGTGCAGTCTCCTTTCAGTCATGAAGAGAGAAACATCAGAGAAGCCCAGCTGAAGGATGGTGTACAAGTCACTGGGAAGCTATTGTGGGTTGGAGGGAAACAAAGAAACAGAACTAGCACCGGGTGGTGGTGGCGCAAGCCTTTAATCCCAGCACTTGGGAGGCAGAGGCAGGCGAATTTCTGAGTTGGAGGCCAGCCTGGTCTACAGAGTGAGTTCCAGGACAGCCAGGGCTACACAGAGAAACCCTGTCTTGAAAAACCAAAAAAGAAAAGAAAAGAAACAGAACTAACTAGTGCATGCATGGCCCTGGTCCTTCAGCTTCAAGAATATCACTGAGACCATTGCTAAACATCATGGTGTCTGCTAGAAAGCTCTCAGTAGAGTTTCCTGTTCTACCCTGGCAACTCTCTCTTCTCTCTCTCTCTCTCTCTCTCTCTCTCTCTCTCTCTCTCTCTCTCTCTCTCTCCTTCTCTCTCTCTCTCTCTATCTATCTATCTATCTCTCTCTTTGGTTTGTTTGAGACAGTGTTTCTCTGGGTAGCCCTGGCTGTCCTCAAACTCATTCTCACTCTGCAGACCAGGCTGGCCTTGAACTCAGAAATCCACCTGCCTCTGCCTCCCAAGTGCTGGGATTAAAGGCATGTGCCCCACTGCCCAATTGATTTATTTATTTATTATATGTAAGTACACTGTAGCTGTCTTCAGACACCCCAGAAAAGGGCATCAAATCTCATTATGGATAGTTGTGAGCCACCATGTGGTTGCTGGGATTTGAACTCAGGACCTCTGGAAGAGCAGTCCTCTTCACCATTGAAGTGCTCTTAACCATTGAGCCATCTCTCTATGGTGGGGTAGGGGTTTTACTGCTGTGAACAGGCACCATGACCAAAGCAACTCTTATAAAAAACAGCATTTAATTGGGGCTGCCTTACAGGTTCAGAGGTTCAGTCCATCATCATCAAGGCGGGAGCATGGCAGCATCCAGGCAGGCATGGTGCAGGAGGAGCTGAGAGTTCTACATCTTCATCTGAAGGCTGCTAGCAGAAGACTGGCTTCCAGGCAGCTAGGATGAGGGTCTTAAAGCCCACACCCACAGTGACACACCTACTAAGAAGGCCACACCTCCTCCAACAAGGCCATACCTCCAAATACTTCCACTCCCAGGGCCAAGCATATTCAAACCACCACAGGGAGATAGGACAGAACACTTCATGGTAAACTAGTAAAAGAAAAACCCTTTAAGCTAAAGAAAAAAAAAAAAAGCACAAGCTGGTTATATAACATCATTATCTCCAGTTCAAGCCATGACTGCAAATAACACCCTCATTAAATAGCCAAGTGTTGTGGTGGTGTCACCACCTGTTGTGCCAGTGTTTGGGAGGCTGAGGCAGGAGGATTACTGTGAGTTCAAGGCTGGCCCAGGCTACTTAACAAGACTATCTCAGGACCTGAGAGATGGCTCCATGGTTAAGAAACACTGAATGCTCTTCTAAAGGTCCTAAGTTCAAATTCCAGCAACCACATGGTGGCCCACAACCATCCATAATGAGGCCTGACTCCCTCTTCTGGAGTGTACTCACATATAATAAATAAATAAATCTTTAAAAATAAAACAAGACACCGGGCAGTGGTGGTGCACACCTTTAATCCCAGCACTTGGGAGGCAGAGGCAGGTGGATTTCTGAGTTAGAGGCCAGCCTGGTCTACAGAATGAGTTCCAGGACAGCCAGGGCTACACAGAGAAACCCTGTCTCAAAAAATAAAAAACAAACAAAAATAATATAAGACTATCTCAAATAAAAGAAAACAACAGGGGGCTGGTGAGATGGCTCATCGGTTAAGAGCACTGACTGTTCTTCCAAAGGTCCTGAGTTCAAATCCCAGCAACCACATGGTGGCTCACAACCATCCATAATGAGATCTGATGCCCTCTTCTGGAGTGTCTGAAGACAGCTACTGTGTACTTACATATAATAAATAAATAAATCTTTAAAAAAAAAAAGAAAACAACAACAACAACAACAACAAAACATGACAGGGAGTAGAGAAATGTTTTGGTGGTTAGGAATGTTGGTTCTGGGAACATTTGGTGCCTATAACACTAGGCACCCAAAGCATCCAACCCCTGCTTCTGGCCTCTACAGCTCCCTGCCCACACCTGGCACACATGCCCACCAATCCTCTTTATCACTGTCATCATATATATATGTACATATATATGTATATATACAACCCCTGCTTCTGGCCTCTACAGTTCCCTGCCCACACCTGGCACACATGCCCACCAATCATCTTTATCACTGTCATCATATATATATATGTATATATATGTATATATACACCATATATACATATATGGTATTTTCTTTATTTACATTTCAAACATTATCCCCTTTCTGGTTCCCCCTGCCTTGGAAACTCCCTATTCCATCCCTTCTCCCCCTGCTTCTATGAGGGTGTCCCTCCACCCACCCACCCACTCCTGCCTCCCCACCCTCCATTCCCCTTTCACTGTTATCTTAAGCATCATCATCACCATCATCATTATCTTTAAAAAACAAAATAAATACATTTTCATTAATTACCCAAAATATAACAGAGATTGGTCCGTTGAAAGACAGACCTAATAAAGTCCACATCACTATGGTTATTTGTACAAAAAAACAATTGTACAGTGATAATCAAGAGTTTTCCTGTGCGGCGGTGGCACACGCCTTTAATCCCAGCACTTGGGAGGCAGAGGCAGGCAGATTTCTGAGTTCGAGGCCAGCCTGGTCTACAAAGTGAGCTCCAGGACAGCCAGGGCTATACAGAGAAACCTTGTCTCAAAAACAACAACAACAACCAAAAAAAAAAAAAAAAAGGAGTTTAAAGTGACTACAGTCACACTTAGTTCAAAATCCAATACAAAAAGTAGTGCCAAAGGCCTGGACCCTGGGGATATTCTCAAATGGGGTTTTAGTTCCTAAATGTATTCACCTGGAAGGTGAATCATCATAATTAACCTTTTCCCATAAAGGGCATTCCTTTCCGTAGGAAGTCTGTTCTCCACCAGGAAGAAAGCACGCGGTGCCCTCTGCTGAGCACCTCTCCAGGGATGCAGGCTCTGTTTTAGCACTGCATGGTACTCTATAGAGACATAGCTTATGGGAAGTTTACTTCACATGGCTGGTCATGTCCAAACATATCAGTCAAGGTTTATGAACTGGCAACTTACAAACACACTTAAGTTTGTATTCTGTTCAAATAAATATGTGTTGGGTTGGAGAGATGGCTCAGAGGTCAACAGCACTGATTATTCTTCCAGAGGTCCTGAGTTCAATTCCCAGCAGCCACATGATAGATCATGACTACATATAAGGGCATCTTATGCCCTCTTCTGACGTATGGGTGTACATGCAGCACAGCACTAATATATTAAATAAATAAATAATCTTTAAAACAATAAGTAAGTGTTGGTGAGTGCATGCCTATATTCCTATTGGGGAGGCTAAAGCAGGGGGATCAAGTGAGCTGAGGCAGGGTAGCACAAGCCTCTTAGTAACTAATAGGAACTGTATTGTGCAGGCTCTTGGGTGGTCTAGACAGCAGCTCTGGACGCTAGAGGTCAGTGGGGTTCACTAGCCTGACTCCTAATGAAGAAATCTGAGGTTAGCCTGGCAGTGGTGGCACATGTCTTTAATCCCAGCACTTGGGAGGCAGAGGCAGGCACATTTCTGAGTTTGAGGCCAGCCTGGTCTACAGAGTGAGTTCCAGGACAGCTAGGGCTACACAGAGAAACCCTGTCTTGAAACCACCACCCCCCTAAAAAAAAAAAAAAAAAAGAGCAGTGTCTAATCTCCAGCGCCTCTCTGCGCTCCCAGCCACAGTCACCACCAAGCAAGGACTCTCTCGTCCCTGTGGGACCCGTCTGGAGCTCTCCTCTTCCCATTTTCCTTTCAGCCCTGGGTTAGATCCAGCCCGTGGGCACCCACTCTATTCTTAGCTCTTCTGTGGCATCCAGCAGCATCTGGGGTGTCCAAGAGTCTGAGAACCTGCTGTCCTCTGCCCCCGAGTGGGCCAGGATCCCTGAGCTGACTCCGCCAGTCCCCGGGGCATCAGACTGCACTCTCCCACACCCGGAGACGGGGTCCTGGGGCCTGTCACAGCTCAACGCCTGCCCAGCACCAGCGTGGGGTATGAGCAGTCAAAACTCCCATGTCCCGCCTTGCCCAGCAGCCCAACCCCTGGGCTGGGCACAGGCCACCTTTTAACACATGGTCATCTACTTTTGGAGGACGGGGAGATCTTTCACTGGTATCTTAGCTAGGGTTCATTGCTGTGAAGAGACACCATGACTACAGCAACTTTTTTTTTTTCCTGAGACAGGATTTCTCTGTGTAGCCCTGGCTGTCCTGGAGCTCACTCTGTAGACCAGGCTGGCCTCAAACTCAGAAATCTGCCTTCCTCTGCCTCCCAAGTGCTGGGATTAAAGACGTGAGCCACCACCACCCAGCTATGGCTACACCTCTTAATAGTGCCACTCCCTATGGACCAAACATTCCAAACACATGAGTCCATGGAAGCCATACCTATTCAAACCACCACAACTTGGCTTAGGGTTTGTGACAAATGTATGTCAAAAAATTTTTATAGGGGCCGGAGAGATGACTCAACCATTAAGAGCACTGACTGCACTGCCAGAGGTCCTGAGTTCAATTCCTAGCAACCACATGGTGGCTCACAACCATCTGTAATGGGATCCGATGCCCTCTTCTAATGTGTGTCTGAAGACAGCTGCAGTATACTCATATAAATAAAAAATAAAGAAATCTTTTTTAAAAAAATCTCCAGGGAATCTTCCTTTTTCTATTTCCATAGCACAGGTACATACCACTGAAGCGGAAACCTAAGGGTTCTTTAGAAAGTCAGTTGTGGTAGATGGTGTTTTGCTGGGGCAGACACATGAAGGAACGGTTCATGGAAGCAGACACAGGTGAAAGGAAGTTCTGCTAAAGCATGCACCTGAATGGACAGGTGATGAAAGATTCCTTACACACATGTATTAGTCCACCTTACATCGCATAGTTGAGCTCCATTTGCAGAACTCCATAAAGAAAAATGTACCAAAAAACGTCTGGTAATGTGCTATAGTTTCTTGCTGCTTCCCTGGACTCTGGCGGAGTGGCAGGGTGACGTCAGCTGAGACAGATGCAGATGCTGAGGCAACACACACAGCGAGGCAATCCCATTGGGGGACATGTGATGTTTGGAGGGACTTAATGAAGTGTGAGACGGGTTTGATCACATAGCTAGCTGTGCAATGCTTATTGGTCTTGCACCTTCACTGATCTTTGCTGAGAGAGGCATAGCTGAGAACTCCCCGTGTCCCTGCTGGTCCGAATCCTTCCTGCTGACTTGTGCCAATTTGACTGAGGCCTGGCTGTCTCTGTTAGGTTGTGCCACTGCTGCCGATTCATATTTGCTATCCCAACTCTACCAAACTGGACTCCTGGCCAATTCATAAAGTGTTTTGCAAGTGGCTCAAGCTGCCACTGCTGACCTATGAACTGAACTGCTGATTTACTGACAATGCACATGGGATTTGCTCCAAAGAACCTTTCCTACACAGATCTACTTCCCCATATCCTTACCTCTGGTGAGTGGTGGGCTAGGAGGGAGATTAAAGCATTTAAGAACCATCATTAAGCTGGCAGTGGTGGCGCAAGCTTTAATCCCAGCACCTGAGAGGCAGAGGCAGGTGCTACCCTTTCGTAAGTGAGACAGTTTAAAGTTCCCTTTTGCAGTTCCCTGTTGTGTTGCTGCTACGTCCTGTTACAGTTTGAATCATAAATAGTCTCCTACAGGCTCATTGTTTTGAGCACTGCTCCTATTAGGAGGTGAGTCCCAGCCAGAGAAGGTAGGTCACTAGGAGGCAAGTCCTTGGGGACTTATTATCCCTGCCTACTTCCTCTCTCATTCTCTCCATTCTGACCTGCTGTGATGTGAAGGGTCTCCACCATGGGCTACCACCACTGTGAACTGAGCCAGCCCCGCAATACTTTCCCCAGGAAGATGAACCCTAATCTTCTAAACTCTGAACAAATCTTTCCTCCCGCCAGTTGTTGTTTGTTTTCGTGAGCGATTCTGTCACAGTGAAGATAAAGTAGCTAATGCATACATTTTATTTTGTTACTCCTGAAATTATTCAGTGACTACATTTTATTCCTACCTTAGAAAGTGCATGCAACCTCTTACAACTCAGAGATCCGCCTGCCTCTGCCTCCCAAGTGCTGGGATTAAAGGCGTGCGCCACCACGCTCAGCAAGCTTTTTCAATATTAAGAAATGTATGCAATTGTTATGAGTATTCACATATATTTTATTTTTTAATTTAATTTAATTTTTAAATTTCTGTACATAACTTTGGCTGTCTTGGAACTTGTTCTAGAGACCAGGCTCTCAGAGAGATCCTCCAGCCTCTGCTTCCCACATGCTGAGATTATAGGCCTGTGCCACCATGCCCAGTTTTGTTTGTTTGTTTGTTTTTGTGTATATGGGTGTTTTGCCTGCCCGTACGCATTGTGCACCGCTTGTCTGCAGTGCCAGAGAAGCCCAGAAGAGGGCGTCATATACATAGGAACTATAGTTAACAGTTGCTTGTGAGCACATATGCAGTACACACACATTTTTAAAAATGTTGCTTGGTGCTTGAGGATATAGCTTGGTTTGTAAAGTGCTTGCCTGGGGTGCACAGCCCCAGGTTTCATCCTCAGAGATACATAAAACCAGGCATGGAAATGCAGGCTGTAATCTTAGCTCTTGGGAGGAATGGGCAGGAAGGTCACAAACTCAAGGTCATCTTTGGTATAGTGCTTGCCTGGCTGGTTTTGATCCATAGCACTTTATAAACCAGGCATGGGTTCCTTTCTTTCCTCTTTCCTTCCTTCCTTCCTTCCTTCCTTCCTTCCTTCCTTCCTTCCTGTCTTCCATGCTGACCGAGTTTCTGTCTTAGTCTTTTCAAGAGAAACAATTTAAAAGGAGAAAAGATGTATTTGACTCCAAGTTTTGAGTTTTAGTCCAAGGCCATCAGTTTCCATTGCTCTGGGCCAGAGGGGAGAAAGACTACATGGCAGGGAGGATGAACAGCTGGAAGCTGCTCAGAAGCAGAGAGTCAGAGATGAACCTGGGATATGCACGGGCAACTTCCTTCCACCAATCAGGAACCACCTTGATATTTTTCTAACGCTTCCCAATAATGCCATGAAATAGGAATCCATCAATGAGTTAGTCAGACCTTTCCTGACGCCATCTTTTCTCAATGATTGCATCCAACAGCCACGCACCACATGGGAGTTTTTCAGGATTCATATTCAAGCCATAACAATCAGCTAGGTCCTGTAGCCCCTATATCCGATGTTTGTCAAATCGTCAAATTGTGCGGATTGTCTCTTAGAAGTGGCTTACCTTTCCATCTGTTACTCAACGTTCTCTAGAGTAACAGATCCAAGTGAAAGGGTTCAGAGCTGTGTGTATTTTAACAGGGGCAATAGGCACACTGTTAGATTATAGGTAGACTAGTATAATGGCCGTCTGCATGCTAGAGAGAAACAGGAAGCCTTATACAAAAGACAACCAGGAATGCCACCCGCAGATCAACTGTGCTGTGCTGAAGGCCTCTAAGTTCCGGGAGAGCTACTGGTGTGCGCCTGCCTACTAAGGCTGGAGAAGTCACAGCAGACATGCACACTAGGGAGGAGCTGAGCTGAGGACCGGAGACAGCTCAGTAGATCAATGTGCTCTCTGCCCACTCAGGAAAGTCCTACTATCTGAGTTCAAATGCCGGAGCTCACATCAGGGTGGAAGGAGAGAATGGACTCCAGAACTTTTTTGTTTTGTTTTTAAAAAAATAAAACACATTTTAACTAACACATAGAAACCAAAAAGATATTTTATTTGGTGTGATGTGATACTTTGATATATACAGATATCATAACCATAAACTCTTTCTTTTTGTTTGGTGTCTGGACCCCAGGGACTGAGTTGCATATTTTACATATCAAAGCATACCCGCCGTCCAAGTTCTCCCAGCATCCCTCAGACACTACCAGTATACCCTGCCCCGAACCCAGAACTTGTTCAGGAAATAGGCTGGGCTCCCCCAGAGGCTCTTCCATATATAATACAGACAGTTTGGTCTCCCATTGTCTCTCCCTGAAAAGGTCAGCTCAGGAACTTTGGGAAGGTCATGGAACACTTTCCCCTCTGGAAGGGAGAGGCTAATTAACATTCCTCAGACCACAGGTGGGGAGCTGACCTGCCAGTGGGGCCACATTCCACAGACATTCAGACACCTTCAGACAAGGGAAGTCCTTGCCACCTCATTCCCTAAAGACCAATCAGTTTAAAAAGTCATACTGTGCCGGGCATTGGTGGCGCACACCTTTAATCCCAGCACTTGGGAGGCAGAGACAGGCAGATTTCTGAGTTCAAGGCCAGCCTGGTCTACAGAGTGAGTTCCAGGACATCCAGGGCTACACAGAGAAACCCTGTCTCGGGGGGAAAAAAAAAGTTATACTGTTCTGTCAATCACATTGTGCCTAATGGCTGTTGTCCTGAAAACTGTATAAAAAGGTTATTGAACAAGCTGCTGCTCGGGGTCGCCAGCCATTTCACCTTCAGTGCAATACCTTGTTGGAACAATAAATTCCTCTTGTTTTTTCCATTGATTCCCAGCTCCGTGTGGTTTACTCAGGGGCTCCTCCATAAACTAAATCTTGCTAGAGTCTTACATCCCCTTCTGGCTGTTCTCTCTCTGCTTGCCTTCCCTTTCTCTCTTCTTCTTCTCCCTCCCCTCCTTCTCTCTTGGTGACTTTCCTGGTCTTGGTCCTTGGTGCCAGTGAACTCACCTGAAGGCAGCTTCCTAATAAACCTGCATTCAATATAATCTAATGTGGTTTGAATTGGTTCATTTCACCTGCAGAGAAATAATCTATCACGTTTTTAAAAAATTATTTATTTCAATGTGCACTGGTGTTTTGCTGCCTGTGTGTCTGTGAGAGGATGTCAGATCCCCTTGAACTAGAGTTACAGACAGTTGTGAGCTGCCATGTGGGTGCTGGGAATTGAACTCAGGTCCTTTGGAAGAGCAGACAGTGCCCTTAACTGCTAAGCCATCTCACCAGCCCCAAGTTTTTACTTCTATATCCCATGATTCCCCTGCCTCCATTTTTGTTTTGAAAATTGAGCTTGTGACATAGGCTGGGCTGCCTAACTCTCTACTTTTACTCCATGGAGCCCCAGCCTATCTGATGGGTGCTACCTCCACTCAGGGTGGGCTTTTCCTCCTTCAGTTCTCAGGAAGCGGCTTCACAGTCACGCTCAGAAACAGTGGGTGGTACCAATCTTCTAGGCCCCTGTCAAGCTATGGAGACAACAAACTGTCACACCATCTTCTCATCAGTTCCATCCCTAGACCAGGCTAGTGTTTCCAACTCCTTCCTGTCTCATTTAAATTCACCCTGAGATGAGTACTAAAATGTTCTGAAGGGCAGTTCTTACTGACTAAATCGTCTGTCTTGACTCTTAACACTTGTAGGTTTTCTGTAAACATTTAAATGTTACAATGTTACCACTCTGCTCTTACTCATCAGAAATATTTACTGCTCATTTCTTTCCGGAGGCTCAGATTCAAATCACAGGTGTTATTTTAAAGGGAAAAAATCCAGGAAAAAGGCTGTGGCACCAGCCTTTAACCCAGCACTTGGGAGGCAGAGGCAGGTGGAGCTCTGGGAGTTCAAGACCAGCTTGGTCTACAGAGCTAGTTCCAGGACAGCTCGGGGCTATAAAAAGAAACCCTATGTCTTTTATGAAAACAAAGTAAAAAAGATTAAGGGTGATGTCAGGAGCCACTAGGACAGGCTAGGGCTAGCAGGTGGCGTTCTTGGAGGTGGCCTACCATTTTTGCATGGCCTACGGTGGGTGCGCTTGATAGCAGGGTTCCAAAGAGACTTCAGCTGATATGACTTTCCTGTCGTTATTAAATTAATACAACAACCCCTGGGCATTAGCCCATCGTATTGATCAGATTTCCTGCAGATCAACATAAAGATGAACTTTTATGAATTAATGCTGCTTTGATGAACTAATGATTCTATAGAATTTCTGGTTTGATTCAAATAATTTTAGGAAAAAAACTTTTCGAGATGATTTTAATTGCTTTGCTAGAAAGATGTAATAAAGTTAGAATCAAGAATAGAATGTGCCCACTCCTCATATAGTTAAGTAAAGGCTACATAATAAGAAATACGATGAGCTTTCATAATCACACTAAAAAGAGAAATAGATTTGGGACAAATTTGTATTCAAGGAAAAACATTTAGGTCCAAGGCCACAGGTTTGCACTATGATAAGGCAAGACTGTGTAAAAACTGTTGCTTTGAACTTATAATGAACTTAGAGAATGAAACAATCCTTTGAACTTAATATCAACATCTTTCTGTAACTTCCATTTTATGTAACAGTTTATCTCTGAGGTAGTTTTCTTTTTATTTTTTAATGATTTATTTATTTATTTATTATATGTAAATAGACTGTAGCTGTCTTCAGACACACCAGAAAAGGGTGTCAAATCTCATGATGGGTGGTTGTGAGCCACCATGTGGTTGCTGGGATTTGAATCAGGACCTTCGGAAGAACAGTCAGTGCTCTTAACCACTGAGCCATCTCTCCAGCCCCTCTGAGGTAGTTTTCTAAAGGACTTTTTGTCTAAGAAGGTACAAAAAAGTCAGAAAAAAGAAATAAAATTGTTGGTTGAATGGTTTGGGTTGGGGAGCTCTGCCACATCCATCCATCCATCCATCCATCCATCCATCATCCATCCATCCAAAGGTCCGATTTTTGCCTGTCTGCATGTGTGTAGGTATATGTGTGTGTATGTAAGCATCCATGAATACTTGTGGGGTATATGAGACAGGTGATTAGCTGTGCCTTTCCCCAGCCTTGAGCAGGCTGAACAGACCTTGAGTGCTTGCCACTACAGGCTTAAGAACCCAGGTGGAGTCATCTGCCTTGCAGCTTGCTATAGGAACTTAGAATAGATCCCCCTCCCCACTCCCAGCTTGCTGTGCAACATAATCCAGCTAAAACACAGGATGGATTTTGTGGTTTTTCCCTTTATAAGATGGAACTGAAGAAGTAAACTTTTTGAGCCTTGATTAGAACCTTTGTCTTGGCTTCATCCTTCTCTCGAACCCGTCCTTTTCTTTCTTTCTTTCTTTTTTTTTTTTTGGTTTTTCAAGACAGGGTTTCTCTGTGTAGCCTTGGCTGTCCTGGAACTCACTCTGTAGACCAGGCTGGCCTCGAACTCAGAAATCCGCCTGCCTCTGCCTCCCAAGTGCTGGAATTATAGGCGTGCGCCACCACCGCCCGGCTGAACCCGTCCTTTTCATTTCCAGCCCCCATTTCAGGTAAACCAGTTCATCCATGGCTGCTGGACAGCTACAATTAGGCCCAACAAAATGTGAATGTGTAAGTGAGAATGTGTATGAATATGTAAATGTGTGTATGAGTGGGCATGTGTCTGAGAATACCTGCCTGTAAAAAACATCTTAATTCTTTTCCTTTCCTTCCTCTCTTGCTCACAAAGAGTTAAATAGTCTAGCTAGAAAATGTTTCCCCTGCCTGGTCAGAGAAGGGAGTGACAGGCAACAGGTGTTAATTGCCCAAGCCAGTGTTTTTTTTTGTTTTTTGTTGTTTGTTTTGTTTTTTGAGACAGGGTTTCTCTGTGTAGCCCTGGCTGTCCTGGAACTCACTCTGTAGACCAGGCTGTCCTAGAACTCAGAGGTCTGCCTGCCTCTGCTTCCTAAGTACTGAGACTAAAGGCATGCGCCATTGCCTAGAGGTGGTGGCGCACGCCTTTAATCCCAGCACTTGGGAGGCAGGCAGGTGGATTTCTGAGTTCGAGGCCAGCCTGGTCTACAGAGTGAGTTCCAGGACAGCCAGGGCTACACAGAGAAACCCTGTCTCGAAAAACCAAAAACCAAACCAAAACAAAAAAAAGGTATGCGCCACAACTGCCTGGCAAGCCAGTGGTTTTTAACCATAAAATAAGCAATATAGTTTTTAGGATTTTTTTTTAGAAGTCAGCAAGCATTCAGTATAGTTCAAGAGCTAGAAGGCCAGAGAAGATCAGTCGTTATAGCTACCTCACAACAAACACTGTGTCCTGCTTCAAACCACTCCAGGCCAGGCTGGCTCCCTTCAGAAAAAAAAATCTTTTAATCATGTCATCTTTAATCATGTCTTTTAATGTCTCTCTCTCTCTCTCTTTTTTTTTTTTTTTTTTTTTTTTTTTTGAGACGGGTTCTCTGTGTAGCCTTGGCTTTCCTGGAACTCATTCTGTAGACCACGCTGGCCTCGAACTCAGAAATCCACCTGCCTCTGCTTCCCAAGCACTGGGATTATAGGTGTGTGCCACCACCGCTTGGCTTTTTTCTCTTCTTATAAGCATAAAGGCATTAGTTCCATTGCAGAGTAGATACCCTCCTACCCTCTCTGACTCTAATTCCTCCTGAAGGACTAAGTTACTGTTAATATTATCATCTCAGAGGTTAGGGGTTTATGAGTTTTGGGGGAGGACACAGGCCTCCAATCCACAGCAAGTTTCACATACAGACCCCCCCCTAAAGGAGCACCAAGGCGAACCTTTACTCACACTGGCCCTGGCAGGATGGGGATCTGGGAGAGAGGAAGGATGCTGAATTAAAGGCATTTCCTCTCTTTGGCTCTTAGATGGAGGGCTCCACTGTTCCTTGGACATTTATAGCATGACAGCTGGATTTCACCAGTGGCAGCAAGGAAGAGAGCAATAAGGGACATGGAAAACACCACTGTGGTGCTGGGTCCATTAGAAGACAGTCAGTGCAGCTGATGCTAACAGAGAGGCAATTACACGAGACATGGAAGTAGCAAAAAGGGACCGTGGACTTCTGTGGAAGCTACCTACCAGAGTGTCCTCCACCTACATCCTTGTCCCCAAGTCTACCTATGGCTGTGGATAGTTTCCTGGTGGCAGCTAGCAAGCCATTTGTTCCTAGGCCACTTCTCATTCTCAGTCTTGTCATCTAAATGCGCAAGAAGTGAGAATGTCTTATTTATTTGGTTGTTTGGTTTTTCAAGACAGGGTTTCTTGGTGTAGCTAGCCCTGACTTTCCTGGAACTCACACTGTAAACCAGGCTGGTCTCAAACTCAAAGATCTGCCTGCCTCTGCCTCCCAAGTGCTAGGGTTAAAGGTGTGTGTCACCACTGCTTGTTGAATATTTTATTTATTTATTTATTTTTCTTTTTTTTTTCTTTTTTTTTTCCCAGACAAGGTTTCTCTGTATAGCTCTGGCTGTCCTGGAACTCACTCTGTAGACCAGGCTGACCTCGAACTCAGAAATCTGCCTGCCTCTGCCTCCCAAGTGCTGGGATTAAAGGCATGTGCCACCACTGCCCAGTTGAATATTTCATTTTAACCCCCACAATTTCTGATTTATGTTTTCTCTAAATTCAGATGGAATAGTGGAGCAGTTCCTCTTTTAGATTCTCTCTGTCTCTCTATCTCTCTCTCTATATATATATATATTAAATGTATATATATAATGTATATAATGTATTTTATATATGTGTTTCAAAAGTGCATAATCAATGGTGCATTGGTTTTGAAGCTGGGGAATAAACGGTATATCATGGCAGAAACATGGTGCAGTAGAAGCTGCTCTGTATTACTAGGAAGGAAGAGAACGGTGTCCCACAATTCACTTTGAGTGTGTGTGTCCCTAATAAACTGAAATCCCCTCTAGACCCCCACATCTTGGTCCTGGAACCCTGATTAGATATGGTAAGAAATGGGGAAAAGAAGAGACACTAAAGAAATGATAGACAGACGGCTATAAGCAGAGAAAAGCAGGAGTGAGGTGGGCTGTGTGCTCCGAGGGAGCCCTATCTACTATGTAGACAACCCAGAATGTCAGCATGTTTATTCTGTATGGCACAGGGCTTGGGCTTAGCCAGTATTGGTCGGAGGTCTCTGTAGACCAGGAGTCTCAGGCTCTCAACGTCCCAGGGGAGGAAGCCACAGTTGCTAGTTTTTATATACACTAATCAATTGTCCCAAAATACTCATACTTGGTCTGGAGGAAGAAGGTTTTGCCAATTTCAAGCCTGACCCATATGGATGGGAAAAGACTTTGCTAGACTCCCATGGGCCCGAGACCTTTGTCCTTGGGATAGCAGTGCCCATGTCAACAACACACATACTCTTGGGACTTTATTCACTCAGGATTTCTTTTGCTAGCTACAGCCTGATATCCCACAATGTCCTTTGAGAATGTCCCTAACAAATCAAAGTTTCCACTAGACTCTACATCCTCAAGACTCCACGATCTCTACTTTAATCATGGTTTGAGAGCTAAGATTTAAACATGTGGCTCATTCCCTAATTCCATGCCTAGCCTTCAAAGGCTCGGATAGTCCAGGTCCTAGTTCAAAAGCAGTCTTCTCCAAGAGTTTCCAAGGTCTTAAAGGTTCCAGGGCTGTTCTAAATTCCAAGTCCAAAATCCCTTCTGAGTGTCACCATGAACTCAGCTATAAACACAGTTCTGGAGGTCATCATTGTATGGCAGACATAAACTCAGCTATGATCATAGTTCCAGAGGGAGAGCCCATCTCCGTATGGCAGACACAGCAGCAGTCAGGGAAGGAAGGCCTAGAGGCAGCAGGCAGGGGAGGCTGGGAGTAGGAGCAATAGGGGGCTGGTCACATTTCATCTGCACACAAGAAGTAGAGAGTTCACTCTTGGGGGGGTCAGGTGGTGGATAATAGTAAAAGGCTCTCAAAGAAACCATTCACGAAAACTTTTTTTTTTTTAAATTTATTTATTTATTTATTTATTATATGTAAGTACACTGTAGCTGTCTTTGGACACACCAGAAGAAGGCATCAGATCTCATTACGGGTGGTTGTGAGCCACCATGTGGTTGCTGGGATTTGAACTCAGGACCTCCAGAAGAGCAGTCAGTGCTCTTAACCCCTGAGCCACCTCTCCAGCCCCATTCACGAAAACTTTAAAACACCAAAAAAAGAAATTGAGGAAAGCTCATATCTTATCTTATAAGATAGATATCTGATGCTCATGGATTGGCAGAATTAATATTGCAAAAGTTGCTGTATTACCAAAAATAATCTACAGGTTCAATGTAATCCCTAACACACAACAATATTCTTCAGAAGTAGGAAAAAAATTCTAAAATTCATGTGGAAGAGTTAGGTTGGATTTCAAATTACACTATAAAGCCACAGTAACAAAAACAGCATGGTACTGGACCAGATGGACTAGAATAGAGCATCTGGCAATGAGCTTATGTACCTACAGCCTTCTGCTTTTCAACAACGCTGCCAAAATGACTTATTGGAGAAGAGGCACTGTTTTTTTCAATCAAATAATGGTGTCAAAATGCTATCTACATATAGAAAAATAAAGTCAGATCTGCATTCCTCATTGTGTACAAATTAATTCAAACTAGATCAAAGATGTTGATGTAAGGTCTGAACCTTTGAAAGTGCTAAAGGAATATATGGGGGCACGGGGGATGACACTTCAAGAGAGAAGCATAGACCAGAGCTTTCTGTCAGGACCGCAGTAGATCAGAAAGACAGAGGAGGACTGACAAGGGAGCTATCAGGAATCTGCAGGCTTCTGATTAGCCAGTCAGCAGTGAGAAGATGAGAGGCTACCGGATGAGAGAAATCCTGCCAGCTAGCACCCTACAGGAGGCCAACTCCAAAAACTAAACAAAGAGAAAAAACAAAGCATCCATTAAATGGGCAAACACTTTAGATGGAGAGTTTTCAAATTCTCAAAGATGTGCAGATGGACAAAGGCCCACAAGAAGACACTGTGTGTGTGTGTGTGGGGGGGGGTGAGTGAGGAGGCACTAGTGTAGCCGTCCAACGTCCATGGAGAACTGGGTCTACCTGAAAGGGGGGCTGGAAATGAGAAGGGACTGGGTGGGAGAGAAGGATGAAGCCAAGATAAAGGTTCTGATCAAGGCTCAAAGTTGCTGAGAATTGAACTCAGAACCTCTGGAAGAACAGTTGGCCCTCTTAACCACTGAGCCATCTCTCCAGCTACTCCTGCAAGCTAAGTTAACTAATTTTTTCCCTCAGTCTCTGAATTAGGTGCAGCTTGCAAAGCAATATCCTGCCCTTGAATACTGTTTTTTGCTAACAGATTTCTCATGATGGAAACTTTTTCCAGGTTCTGCCCCCAGTGCCACCCCAATGCTTTAATTTGCCTTGGTTTTGTTTTATAGCGGGACTCTACCTGAGGATATGCAATTACACTCCTTTGTTGAATGCCCTGATTTCAAATCCCAGCAACCACATGGTGACTCACAACCACCCGTAATGAGATCTGACGCCCTCTTCTGGTGTGTCTGAAGACAGCTACAGCGTACTCACATAAAATAAATAAATAAATCTTTAAAAAAAGAAAAGAAAAAGAAAAAAGATGGTAGTGAACAGAGGAAGGATTGTGCTGTCAAGGATAAAATAAAGAAAACAGCAATTGGTTCGAAAACTATGGATCAACAAAGTTAACAATCATAACACTCATGGTAGGTTCTGTAGCCTCCTGCTGCAACATTATCACAGATAAATAACTCCATGCTGTGCAAAGAGCCCCCAAACAGACCTTTTCATGCCTACAAAATCCCAGAGACAAACGTTTAAGACATAATTACAGGTTTGGATTTCTTAGAGCAAGTCTCAAAAGGACGTCTGCCAGTGTAGCAGTGATGACTCACGGGGACTACAGGTACACACAATATTTCCCTTTCAACATGGTATGCAACCTTGCAGCCCAGGCAGAAATATGGCCGAACAAGAGGCAGGTGAGAGGGTAAATGTCTCCCGGTCAATAGCCCCGTTTCGCTGGGATATAAACTCCCTTTGTGGTCTTATAATTCTTCGCATGCCTGGCAACTATCAGCTACCATAGGAGCCCTCAGTCTTGAAACTTCATCCTTGAAATAGTAAATAAGTCATAAAGAGCATGTATAGCTCCCGAGGCTTCTCCTCCCCCTCCTCTTCCTCCCCTTCTCTCTCTATAGCCGCGACTGTTTTATAAATATTGAAGGTCTGCTTGCAGGTTTTCCTTGGGTTTTGTTGTTAATACGTTACTGGATTTTTTTTCTTCCAAATAAGTCCATACCATTCATTTACCGAAAGGATAGAAATAAATTTTTTTCCTTCCCGGCATATTATCTCATTCTCTTATGAACTGAGACAGTAGGTCTGCTGTCGCTGACAACTTTATTGCCTTCTAGTCAGGCGGTGGTGGCACACACCTTTAATCCCAGCACTTGGGAGGCAGAGGCAGGCGGATTTCTGAGTTCAAGGCCAGTCTGGTCTACAGAGTGAGTTCCAGGACAGCCAGGGATACAAAGAGAAACCCTGTCTGGAAAAACCAAACCAAACCAAACCAAACCAAACCAAAACCTCCTAAACTTTATTGCCTTCTGTGTCAATATAATGGTGTGATTTTTACATTTCTTTCTTTTGTTTTGTTTTCTTTGAGACAGGGTTTCACTGTGTATAGCCCTGGCTGTCCTGGAATTCACTCTGTAGACCAGGCTGGCTTTGAACTCAGAAATCCGCCTGCCTCTGCCTCCCAAGTGCTGGGTACATTTCATTTCTTGAAATCTCTTTCTTCAGTCTTCCTATTGTAGGCAGTGTCTCCGTCTAGGCCACACCTTTCAAATTTAATTATGACTCTGTGTAGTGACCATTTTTATACACTTTCAGGACTTTTTGTTTGTGTTGTTTTTTGTTTTGTTTTGAGATAGCATCTCTCTGTGTATCCCTGGCTCTCCTGGAACTCGATCTGTAGACCAGGGGTTGGCCTTGAACTTAGAGATCTGCCCGACTCTGCCTCCAGAGTGCTGGGATTAAAGGTATGTGCCATCACTACCTGGTGTGTTTATTTATTAAAAATAACAGTGCCAGATGCTGGGAACACACAAAGATGCCAGCCAAAGTTCCTCTCACAGGACTTACTATTTTGTCTTACACCAGAGGTTGCTAACTTACAACAAAAGACAAAGTTCTGGTTTGACTTCAAGATTAAAAAAAAAGGGCTGGTGAGATGGCTCAGTGGGGAAGAGCATCGACTGCTCTTCGGAAGGTCATGAGTTCAAATCCCAGTAACCACATGGTGGCTCACAACCGCCAATAATGAGATAATGAGATCTGACACCCTCTTCTGGTGTGTCTGAAGATAACTACAGTGTACTTACATATAATAAATAAATAAATCTTTAAAAAAAAAAGATTAAAAAAAAATCAGGTTCTACACCTGGAATTAAGCCATGTTTTTCCTGGTAAGAGAAGGGAGATTCACCCAGCATTCTGAAACCACACACCCCAATCTACCGTCTTCTAAATGGGTTCCGAATGGAACCATTAAGGACAGCTTGTCATTTTTTTCTTGGGTCCTTGCCAGGCTCCTGCGAAACAAGGTTTCTCTGTGGAGTGTATTCAGTAACAGTCAGGAATGGCCAAGGAGGTCAAAGGGCTAGTTCTATTGGGCTGTCCGGCCACTCAAACCCACCACTCACTTATCGCTCAGGAAGACACTGCCCCCTCGTGGTTCCTCTTAAAACTGGATGAAAAGCCGGCCGAGCAAAGAGCTGCTAGTCAACCCAATCAATAAATCAAAATGCGGACAAAGTTTCCGATCAACTGCAGTTTTGCTTCTCAACTTTTTTCTACCGCTGTTCTAAAGACTCTTGGTCCATTTCCTCCCAGAAGGCACCTTGGTTCCTACAGAGAGCTGTGGTATTATGGCAGTAACTTAAAACATTAACTTTCCCACGTCTCCAGATCCCCTGAAAGAAAACTTATGATCTAAAAACAAGTAGCACTATGAATCTTCACTTCGCAACGCCTTTAAAAACAAAAAGAACGATGTTGCGTGTTTCCTGCTTTTTATAACCTGAAGCAGGATTCAGCGATTCTGTTGCCTTGGAGTTGTTTGGGGTATCTTGTCTCCACAACACCACTTTGAATTGCCTGAAGGCAGGGCCCTTATCTTCGGCTCCCACCCGCCTCCGCCTCACCCCACCCCCAGCCGCACTCAGAGCAGCGAAGGGTAAAGAAATGTCGAGTAGAGAGAAAGAGATAAACAGTTAAAGCAAGCCATAAATGAGAAAGCGTGATTGGTGCGGCATGCCAGACGAACTTCCTCAGAGGGACAGGCACCATCCGCTGAATCGAGTGTTTTAAATGCCTATCCAAACTAGTCAAAGTCTAGAAGCTTACAGGATCTATTGTTGGAAAAGTTCTGTAGGACCAGGAAAATGGAAACTTCCTTAATAATAATGCTAGCTTCCGCCTATTGTAAACCACAATTGTGCAAGAATGAGTATTAGGAGCAGAGGCTCGCCCCATCTATAATCTCTAAAAACCCTGGGAGGGAGATTATACATAATGGGAGAATATGTATGTATGTATGAAATATATCTATTCATTCATGAATATAAATATACTCATTTCATAGATGAGGAAGTGGAAACTATGCGGTCATCCGGTGTTGGGCAATTTGATTCGCCAGAGATAAAAGTCCTGACCTTTGAGAGGCAGTGAGGGATATTCAGTCAACAAGTACTTGTTGAGGACCTACTACGCTCCGGGACTACGCTCCAGGTAGCCTACTTAAGTTGTTGGCCGAGTGAAAAAGATAAACAGGACGCGGTCCTGTATTCCAGGAAGGGGCTCCCCGAAGAGTGAAGTAAACAAAAAACGATTCCAGAACAGTCTGGTGCCGGCTGTGCGAGTCTGAACAGGGGCGGCCGGAAGCCTAGAGAGCGATAGCGGCCGAGGAGCGTGGGGGAGGAGGCTGGGGAGGTTTCGCGGGTTGGGGTGGCAAGCGGAGTCCTGCGAAAGCGGGGCTCGGGGGTGGGTTGTCCCGCGTGCCCGTCACCTTTCGGCTCGGGAAGAACCGAGTCTCGGCCGGTCCTGCCAAGGAGGGTGGGTTTCGGTGCACACATCCGTCGTGAAAAGCAAGCAAACAAAAGTAGCACGCTCCGGTCCATGCGCCCCACGCCCCGAGTCCCCTCTCCAAGCCCACCGTCGCCGGCATGCCCGGATGCCTAGGTCCCGGGGGTTGGAGAGAGAGGAGGCGGTCCCGACCTTCCTCCCGCGGTCCCCGCGGCCGCGTGACCCCGATGACCCCCTCCCCTCCTAGCCCAGCCCAACCCAGCCCAGCCCAGCCCTGGGTTCGACGGCTCCGCCCCGCGCCCCTCCTCCCGCGAGGGGCTTCGCTGTTCTGAGCCGAGTCCCTCTGGGCTGCGGCCGGCTGCGCACGTCCAGGGAGGGCGGAGGGAGGAGGGAAAGGAGGGGAGGGGAGGAGGGAGGAAGGCGAGAGAAAGCGCGCTGCGTGCGGCCCCGCTGCCCAGAGCCAGCCAGCAGCGCGCCCTCGGCGGCTCCGGTCCCAACCGCGCCCGCCGCCTCGCCTCCTCCGCCTCGGCCGCGTCCGGACTCCGGGGCTCGCCCGGCCTCTCGGAGGTCCCCGGCCGCCCCGGCTCTCCGCTGCACCGCCCGGCTCCCGCCCCGCAGTCCGCCCCGGGGGAAGGTAGCAGCGGGCGAGCGCGCCTTCGCCTCCAGCCCCGCGTCCCAGCCCCGCGCGGTGACGAAGGACGGGGAAGATGAACGGCGGCGGCAAAGCCGAGAAGGAGAACACCCCGAGCGAGGCCAACCTTCAGGAGGAGGAGGTACCGAAGGGGACTAGCCGGGGGGCGCGGGGCGCACGGGCCGGGGGTGTAGGGGGTGTACCGCCGGACGCGGCGTCCCGAGGGCGCGGGGCTGGGTCCACGCGCGTCCGGGTGCCTCTTATTATTGCATAAGTTTTGAGGACTTTCCCGAGACTTTTGTAAGTAGAATGCTCAGCTTTGTCTACCCGGGATGTTGAAAGCGGAATCGAGAGCTGACTCCCGGGTGACCTCAGATGATTGGGACCAGGGAGGGTCAGGACTTGGGTTCTGCGTCTTGCAGCTGCAAATTGGAGGGAGGGAGGTATGGCGAAGGAAGAAACTCTGGGAAAGTTCTCGGTAAAAGATACTTCCGACCCCAGCTCCCCTCTCTCCCTCCCTTCCTCCCTCCCTTCCTCCCTCCCTTTCGGTGTTAAAAGTTCTGGGTGAAATATCTTCTTAGCTGAGACATTTTGGATTAATAGATAACCCATCGGCCGCATTCTTCTCCGATGAGTCGGAGACCCCCGCCGAACCTGGGAGATGTCGAATGTGGGGGTGGGGGCGTAGAATAACAAGGACTAAGAGCTTTGGGTTCACCAAAGCAAAGGTGCGTGGAGGGTGTGTTTTTTATAGGGGAAAAAGAATCACAACTTTATGTGGCACACTCGGAATGATGATTGAAAACTATTTGCGGCTGTGCAGTGCGTTTGTTAATGAAAACACCGGTGTTTGGACGGGGTGGACACGGGGCTCGTGAGTTTCGGTCGGTTTTGCGTTAAACTGTCTCGCCTTCACTCCTACAAGTGGGTTATCTGGAATCCAAGAAATTATATTCATCTTTTTTGAGGTCTCCCAGAATTGAGTGTGCAGAAGCCAGGAACTGCCCATTTCGCTGTAACGTAAAAAGTGTTCTTCCAGGTAATTAACACCCTAATAAAGAGGATGAACACAACCGGAACCGACTCTAAAGCTGTTAGCACGGGACGCTTGTGCAAACTTACATACAGAATGAAACCAAACACTAAGGAGGAGTCTGTCCGTCCACCCGACTCTGACCTGCGTGAACTGTCCACTGATACAATGGGAACTGGTTAAATGGGGAAGACCGGAGAGATCTAAACGTATGCAAATCAATGCAAAAACTAGATCTTCCACAGTTGTGAGGTGGTGCATCCTAAGTAAATGGAAGAGCTTACGCTTTCCTCTCCACCTGAAGAAATAACCAATTTTATCTGCAGATACTGCTTTGGAAAGTTTTGTGTATGTTGTTTTATAACAAAGCCAGGGGCCGGCTGCAAGTTCCGGCTGTTTTTCAGTTTATTTCCTGACCAGTTAAACTTATAAAAAAATGTTGACCCGTTTGCTTTTTAAGAAGTTGCTGGTGTTTAACATGTTTTAATTAACACAAGGCAACTCATTTATGATCATTTGCTCTTTAGCTCTGCCAAAAGAGAGATCCTACAAAATCATCCTTGCTCCCTTCATCTGCTTCAGGAAAGTCGAAACTGGGCTGGGGAAAGCCCTAAGAACAACACAAACAAAGTTTGCTTCTTTCAGAATGACTTTGGAAGACAGCAGAACCCTATAGTTTCTTTTGTTTTTGTTTATTTGTCTGTTTTCAAGGTCTTAACACAATAGATCTGTCTCCAAGTCTCATACCCACTTAACTTAAAATTATGGCAAGTCAGATTTTTCTCTTCGTCCATCTTAGCTGAAAGTGCCTGCCGCATCCAGGTCCCCTACTCCTGGTGATCCGGCTCATCTAGTAAGGAAAGGCCAAGTTGGTGCAGTCGTCTGCCTTATTTGCCTTGTTGCCTTGTGTTCCCAGTCAGGTAGGGCAGCATGGGACTCTAGGAGGTGTAACTCTTCCCTAGTGAAACAGTTCTGATTTGAGAAATAAGACCCAGTAGGAAGGTCTCAGAGCTTGGGTGGTGTACCGGTGAGAGTGTGTAAAATACAGACACTGTCAGAAGTGAGCGTTAATTCCTTGACTTTATTTATTTATTTATCTTCAGGGAACCCAGGACCATATAGGCACGCCAGGCAAACACACTTATCACTACTTTATACGTTTTGTTTATAAGTAGGGTCTCCTAGGTCGCACAGTTGGGCTTTGAAATTGTCTTCCTGCCTAAGAGCACTGGGATTAAAGGCGTTTGTCATCACACCTGGCTAGCTAGCATAGTAGAAATACAAGGAAAGAAAATTGGTCCGAGGATCCAGGTGATTTTTATCATAATTCTCTGCTCTCTGTGTATACTTGGTTTTTGAAAAATTCCTACCCCCTTTTTTTTTCTCCATAACCCTGAAAGCCACAAGTAAAATAAATAGAGTATCTGGTGAGTCCCATTAGTGTGCTTGTCATTATACAAAACCACAACATTGGACCCATTCCCTGCCCACCCAGTGGGTCAGCAGTTTGTTCCAACACATTGAAGATTGAAGAGCCTTGGAGTGGACTCTGGTAAACAGAACACACACACACACACACACACACACACACACACACACACACCCATGTATACATTGAAGACAAGAGAAGAAAATATGCTTGTAATTTCAGGTGGCCACTGAATTGAGTTAGGAAAGTGAGTCTAACCTTCAGTAAGAGAAAACAGTTTCTTTCCCAGATCACGGTGGGTTTAGACCTTCTCCTACATTGGAGAATGCAGGGCTTTCTTTTTCCTTTCTATGTTTGGAACCAGCTCCTCTTATCACTCGGCATGTTTTAACCCTTAAGCCTGCAGTGGTTCACTTTGCAATAATGACATGGATAGGCTCAACGGATACAGTTGTGCAGAATTAAAAGAATCTAGGATTTAGGAAAATTTTCTCCATCTTTCTGTGGCTGAAAAGTTTTTGAGAGTATGCAGCTTTGTATAGCTCTTAAAACAGAGGAGAGTAATTTTAGGATTTTGCAGCTGTGTAAGAGATAAAACATCTGGCTTTTTAGTGTGTTATGTCTGTATGCTATTTTGCAAGTTTTTCTGCAAAGACAACTGGTTGTCAATCTTAACGGGACCTGGGAATTGCAAGGGTCTTGTTTGTATGTGTAGAGTATTGGATTATTCTACATTGTTTTTGTAATTAAGAAAGCAATTCTGACAGGAGGATTGAAAATTCTGAAGCAGGTCTTCACAAGTGGCAAGGCTCTGCTTTAGAACAAACGTTCTAAGTTGGGTGTGGTGAAGCCTTCATTTTGTAAGGCAGAGCCAGGCGGATCTCTGGGAATCTGAGGCCAGCCTGGTCTACATACATAGCAGCAAGTTCTACCCCAGTTAAGGCTACAGAGTGAGGGACTAAGTCTTCTCTCTTTTTTTTTAAAGTTCTTATAATGTGTCTCCAATTGCATTATCAGATTTTATTAAAGTTAATAAGTATGTAGCTAATAAGCTCACAATTTGTAGTAATTAGCTATTATTAGTAAGTTGTTTTTTTTTTTTACCCCCTTGAGACAGGGTTTCTCTCTGTAGCCCTGGCTATCCTGGAACTTGATCTGTAGACTAGGCTGGCCTCGAACTCAGAAATCCCCCTGCCTCTGCCACCCAAGTGCTGGGACTAAAGGTGTGTGCCACCACTGCCCTACAGTAAGTTATAATGTATGCAAACATACTGAGACCTTGTGTCCTACAGGACCTGTTGGTCAGTGTTTTGGGGGGCAGGGAATGAGATAAACATGTCATTTGGTTGTGTTTTTAGATTCATTCATGCCAGTCATGTCATTTTTAGGTGGCTCACCTTCTGTTGAAGCAGTTTAAAATACATCTCAGTTCTGGGAAAGCAGTATAAGGTCTAAGTAAGAGAAACAAGAGATGGCAGCGTAGCAACAGGGATTGAGATGTTTGGCAGAAAAGGCATCGACTCAGATCTTAAGAGGGTCCTGCAATTTTTACCTCAGGTCTTTCAACGCGTTTAGTATTTTGCCAAAGCATTGGGGTTGGTTGTAAGTTGTTTTGTTTTGTTTTGTTATAAATAATTAGCACAGAGAAAAGGCAATGCCAGTGGTGTGATAGCTTCAGGTTCCTGTTGAGCATTAAGACTACTGGACATGGCTTCTAGAAGGATCCAGGGTAGCTTGGTACGATTTGACCTATTGTTGCTAAACCAAATCTAATGCATGCAAACATGTTTCAGTCATGGACGAGGACTTGGTAATGGTGACTTGGATGGAAATGTGACCTCATCTGGGGACAGTGTCCCAAGAGCGCTGCCAATATGGCATGCATTTTAGGCTTCTTTGCCAAAAGTGGTTTTCCAGTTTCTCTGATCAGCTGGTGAGTCCTTGGAGTGTTCTCTGTTTGCCGAGCTCTGACTCGATCCCTGGGTTGAGGCAGAGACTTCTTCAGAGACACCTTCTCAGACTGTTCCTAGAAGATTCTGGTCTCTGCTGGACTTAGCCTCAGGGCTGCCGTGATAAGCTGGGGACCTGGTGACAGTGATAGAAGTTAGGGCCCTGACTCTGGGGGCTTTGGCAGGAGGCAATCAGAAATACACTCTGGCTCTTTGATTTGGTGCCTGCAGTGTTAAGACTTTACTCTGAGGAAGTAGGGTGTACTACGGAGCTCGTTCAGCGGGTGATTATTGCAGAGTTATGATTGTGAAAATTGACAGAAACTGTTCAACAAAGGGGAATTTGCTAAATAAATTATATAACTAAATAGGGGTTGGTATGCAGCCTTAGAGGGTATGATCTGTAGAACTGTATATTTATTTATTGCATACTGTTCTTATACATGCAATATATATAGTACTGTATGCAATGTAGTATAATATATTTATATATATTTTAAATATATATAAATAGACTATCTGGAAGCTAAAAATCTGAAGGCAGAGTCCTGGCAGGGTACTGCTTCTTGGAAAATTTTAGGGAAGAGCCAGTAGGCTCTGAGGTCCTGAGGTCTGTGTTTTTATTGAGCAAACAGGAGTTTTCAAGCTTTTTTTTTTTTTTTTCATTTTTTTTTTTTTTTTTTCGGAAACAGGGTTTTTCTGGATCACCCTGGCTGTCCTGAAATTCACTCTGTAGTCCAGGCTGGCCTTGAACTCAGAAATCCACCTGCCTCTGCCTCCCAAGTGCTGGGATTAAAGGCCTGCAACACCACCACCCGGCTTTTTTTCATTTTTTGATATTATAATATAGCCATCTCATTTCCGTCTTCCCTTTTCCTCGCTCCAAAACGTTTTTTTTTTTAAAGATTTATTTATTATTATAAATGAGTACACAGAAGAGGGTGTCAGATTTCAGTATGGATGTTTGTGAGCCACCATGTGGTTGCTGGGATTTGAACTCAGGACCTTCGGAAGAGCAGTCAGTCAGTGCTCCTACCCGTTGAGCCATCTCACCAGCCCCCAAAACAGTTCTTTAAGTTGTACATGAAACCCACTATAAATAAAACATATGTAATCGGTGAATCCCATACAGACGCTAATGAGTTTTCTCGCGCATTTCCATAGTGGGTGTCTGAACAAGTGGCGTGATGCCCTGAAGATTGTTAATTTCCTTTGTGATCCTTGTAGGGGTGACATTGTCAGGTTGGTTGAATTTTGCTTGGACAGGACTCCGGCCTCTTCTGTTTCTCAGGGCCCTTCATCATGAGATTCATCTTAGTTTATCACAAATCATTTCAGTGAGGTCCAGTTGCTCTTCACGGTCTAACATCCTTCCTTAATCCAACATGATGCCATACACTGGGTCCTGTGATCCCCCAATCCCAAATCCTTCCGCATAGCTTGGATCTGCTGGGTCCTGCGATCCCCCAATCCCAAATCCTAACACATAGCTCGGATCTGCATAGAACAAAGCTCACACATGACAGTCAGGATTGGATTCAAGTTGTAAACTCTGTTTCTGTGCCAGCCACCCACATCCATGGAGGCATTATTTTCCCAAGCAGTTCTTTGTCATCTCTGCTTAGCTCCTAGGTCACCATCACCTGTCAAACAGTCCTGCAGAGATGTGTGCCACCTAATAGTACTCTTTTCCTTTTTTTTTTTTTTTTGGTTTTTCAAGACAGGGTTTCTATGTATAGCCGTGGCTGTCCTGGAATTCGCTCTGGAGTCCAGGCTGGCCTCGAACTCAGAAATGCACCTCCCAACTGCTGGGATTAAAGGCGTGTGCCACCACAGCCCGGTGGCAACAGTATTCTTAATAGTCACACGCCAATCCCATTGTGTGTGCACACATGTGCACATCCTTAAAGGTGTAGAATTTGGAAACATACATGGCCAGCTAGCTACCTGCTTAATACGGAGAGCCTTTTTCCTATTAGCGATTGCAAAAGGTTGTAAGCCCACATACCTGTAGTTCTCGATGGAGCCATCAAGGTGAGTCCTTCGGATGAACTTGATCACCTCGTAGAACAACTGGGTTCTGACCAATAAAATTCAGGTTCTCTTGGGGGAACTCATTTTTGATCTTCCGGTTGGTCAGGGGGTTCCCAGAAGCCTCAGATAGGTGGAGAAGTAGGGAGGCCTTCCACCCCGCATCAGGCCTGTTCTGTGTGACAGCCACTTTGGAATGTTTGTGTTGAGTTTCATTTGGCACCTTAGTGTCTGCCCTGGGGGCAGTGGGAAGGGACTTCTAGCGTTCCTCTTGAACAGTGCTTGCTTTGGGCAAAGAAAAACCTTGGAATGAGGAGAATGAACCCCAGAAGCTGGAGCCAAAGTGGATGCTTAGTTCAGTGGATAGGGAGCCTGGGGAGGACCAGCCTTTAAATTGATGGCCGGCCTGCCCATGCCAGACCCTGATGGAGATGAGCTTCTATGAGGGATAAGTTTGCATGCTCCCACCGCTAATGTGCACCAGGAAAATATTTTGAACAACCTTAACGCAGTGCGTGCGGGAGTGTGTGTTATGCATGCATGCCTATGCAGCGGAGGAGCGGAAGGATGCTTCTTGATGTAACCCGGAACTTGAAGCTGCCTGAGGGATATGTGCTTGAGTTTAGGAGAATAAAGCCAATCAGATCATTTAGCCAACCAGATTTCCAGAAAGATTAATCACTAGTATTTATTTATGTAGAGAACAGGGTGTCTCATTGTGGTAGCCTTGGCTACCCTGTAACTTGTTGTGGAGACCAGGCTGGACACCTGGCCTCTGCCTCCTGAGTGCTGAGATTAAAGCATAAGCCACTGGGCCTGGCCAGCCCCCGACTCTTGCTTAGTTTTTCCTGTGTGCTTTATTACACAGGTACTTTTTTTATTCTCATATATATATATATATATATACATATATATATATACATACATATATATATGTACATATATATATCTTCAGAAGCTAGTGTAGGTTTTGTTTGTTTTTCCTTCATGTTTGTGTGTTTGAGACTATTTATTTAGTCCAGTCTGTCGTGGTCTTGGCACACAATGTCCTCTCCAGTGTTAACCTCTCGAGTGCTGGGGATTACAGGTGTATTTGGATGAATCCAGCCAGCAGGTGTTTTGCTGTTCGTTTTATGGGTAGGCCTCAGTCCACCGAGGCAGTGAGACTGTGATGTTTGGCTTACAGACCAAGGGCTTCAGGTGTAGACCCCGGAGGGATGCTAGGATCTAGGAGAGGCCTCCGCCCGCCTTTTCTGTTGCTGTTTGTTTGTTTGTTTGCTTTTTCGAGACAATTTCTCTGTGTATCCCTAGCTGTTCTGGAACTCGCTCAGAGATCCGCGTGTCTCTGCTTCCTTAATGCTGGCATTGAAGCTGTGCCATACCTGCCCGGCACAGTTGCTCAGTTTCATGGAGGGGCAGTCACGCACACATTAACAGGTTAGTTAATAAGGCATGCCATGGAAGGTTGAGGTGGCTTGAACCAGAAAGAAGCAAGCCTACTCTTTGAGAGGGCCGTGGAGCATCTGCCAAAGAAGATCCAGCGGTTCCTCTGAGTCTGAAGACTTTGATCGGATTTGTGGCAGAGGGACAACAGGCAGGGATTCCATGTGGATTCAAGGCTCCTTTTGGGGAGCAGTAAGCAAAAGCCAGGAAGAAAAGAGGAGAGTGTTTAGAGGGAGCACTGGCCAGCAGGTGATGGGTGAGGCAGTTGCTTTCTAAGCTAGGAAGTGGGGCCTCTGTCCTCTGCAGCGTCTGGTTCCAGACAGGATGGACACAAAACACAGAATCAGCGAGGCCCCGGGTGCAGGAAAGGGCTGAAGTGTGCCATGGAGGGGTTCTCCTTTGGGTGATCAGATAAATGCTTCTTTGTCAAAGTACAAACTAGGCCAGGCAGCAAGGAGCGATGGTGCTGGGTTCGGGGTGCACAGGATAGGCCAGATGTTCACATGTAGCTGCTGGTAATTGAAAATGTGGGTCATGTGAGTGAGTGTCCAGGAAATGGAATTCTGATTCCTGGGAAACCTTGTCACGAAAAACCAGGAAAGAGAAAAGGCTTCTGGGGCCAGGGGAAAATTCAAAAGTTCTCAGGGAAAAAGACTAATAAAGATGTATTACTTAGAAACTGCCTGGTTATAATAGTATTTGCTATCTTTATCAAATAAAGGGTGGGGGGGCAGGAGTCAGAAATATCTAGGTATATATAGTATTTTTCATGTTTTTTTTCCTTTCATCAAAGTCCAAGGAATTTGTCTTTTCCCTAAATTTGTCATCAGCTCCCAGACTTGCAGTCTTTTTTTGTTGAAGGCCAAGCTATCATAAATTCTAGAGAAGCTTGAATTTTCATTTTATTTTTATCGGAGGTTAAAAAAAAAAAAAAGGCTGCCCAAGGCCATATGCCCTATGGGTCAGAATTTTCATTACTGACTTTCCTGCAGGTTTGCTGTCTTGTTTGGTGCTCGGCTAAGTCCTGGGAAGGAAAGGAGACAGCCACAACACTGTATTTCTTGCAAGGTCTAACCCTCACTGCAAGCCATCACAATCCATGTTAACGATCGGCAAAGAGGAGAAGGAAATGCCAGGGACAAATGCAGGACACACCAGGAAGAAAGGCCAGGATTTCGACCGGTAGTGCTGTATTGCTGCACCAATTTAAAAGGCAAAAGAAATGCGTAGGCAGCTTAGTTTAATCCTGTCAGCACTTGGGATTTTGCAAAGGTAGGAGAAATTTGAGCGTCTCAGAATTAGCCGGGTACCAAACATCTCCACAATTCTTCAAACACCTTGAATTAATTCCTTACTTTACAGGAGTGATGTTAACGATGAGAGGACATCTGATTCCCCAGATTCTTTTAGATAATGCTGGCCCAGTGGCCAGTACCATCCCAGGAGTAATCCTACAGATGATTTTCTTCTTGACTCCCCAGGATCTCATTTTGTGAAAATTCCTCTTTGCCACCTCTAGGCTGCATACTTGAGGTCTCTGGGGACCAGGGGACAAGCTCACCAAGTGCGATCTTATTACTGAAGTAGCAGAATTCGCTTTGTGCTCTGAGGGGAAGTGCCAGGAAGGTGTAATTACCTTACCCAGCATGTGTGATTTGCAAGACTTAGGAGGCGTGAGGTTCCTAAAGGCCTCTATCTGTTTTTGAATGTAGTATCATTCCAGAATGCTCCAAGAGGCTTGTGTGATGGGAGAGCAAGAGAGAACCTCCCCTCCCCCTTTACCTGCCCTTGGATGCTAGGCCTTTAGGGACCGGTCTTGGTTTTCAGTTAGCCCTTTCCATTTGTGCTTTTCCAGGAATGGCTGGCGGAGTCATGCTCACTGGACTAGGGATTTCTTTTTCAACGTTAATATAAAGAGGTGGAGATAAACATGCAGTGGTGGTGCAAGCTTTTAAATCCAGCACTAGGGAGGCAGAAGAAGGTGGATCTCTGAGTTCGAGGCCAGCCTGGTCTACAGAGTGAGTTCCAGGACAGCCAGGGTTATGTAGTTTTTTTTTTTTTTTTTTAACCTACAAAATTAAAAAGAAAAAGAAAAGTACTTGTGGTTTGCCATGCTAGTTGGTTAACATTTATGTCCCTAGTCCTAAGTGGATACTAACCCACTGTGCCCCACCCCATATTTTAAGATGCTAGGGCTCGGGCTGAGATGGCTCAGAGGTTAAGAGCACTGACTACTCTTCCTCCCGAAGGTTCTGAGTTCAAATCCCAGCAACCACATGGTGGCCCACAACCATCCTTAATGAGATCTGATACCTTCTTCTGGTGTGTCTGAAGACAGCTACAGTGTACTTAGATATAATAATAAATAAATCTTAAAAAAAATCTATAATGTGATACACTGTCATAAAACCTCAGCCGTTTCTGGATTATTTCTTATTTTTCCCTTTCTTTTTCCTCCCTCCCTCCTTCCCTTCCTTTTTTCTTTCCTTTTTGAGGCAGTGTCTTTATTATGTATGTAGCTCTGGCTGTCCAGAAACTCTGTGTAGAACAGGCTAACTTTGATCCACTTAGATCACATAGATCCACTTGCCTCCCCCTCCTGAGTGCTGGGATTCAAGACCTGAGCACCCATATATCCACCTCAGATTAAGTTTTGTTTCTGTCTTTGAGGTGACTATGTTTCTGATTCCGCTCTCTCCCTTAAATTACAAGAGCAACAGTACCATTTCACAGCCTTTGGATGGTAGATGATAGATGGATAACTGACTCTTTTTGGGGGCAGGCAGCCCTTTTGCACACAAAAAGGATTTCTTCCCTTTTGTCCAGTTAAACACAGCCACACTGAAACAGAAACGCAGGCGTGGCTGGAATAAATTAGCAGTGGCCATTGGAAGGTCAGGTAAATGTTGACAGGTGTGACTTTGGCCTTCGATTTATAACCTATCAACCGTTGACTTGGAATGAGGCTGACCACTTCTGAGCCTCTGGCCTGGTCTAGCCTCAAGCCCCGTTAGCTTCCTTGATTTTTTTTTTTTCTTCCTACAAAGAGGTATAAGTTCAGAGTCATTCCAGGTTTGAGTGGCTGGAATCAGGCTCTAAGGGCCTGGGTTCTTCTGTGAAGGAATCCTTTGGGAGCTGCCTCAGGCCTCGCCCACTTGTCTTTATAAACTAGGGAGTTATTTTTTGTTTTATTTTTGCTTCTCATTGTGAAATGGAATGGATAACATCACAGGACTAAAGATACAATCCTCATCATTTACTTATCTGAAGTTAATGAGCAGACAGAAGGGGCAGGAAAACATTGGCTTTCAGAAGGATCCTCCTAGTTTGTGCCTTAAGTCTAAACCTGACCTGGGTTGGGTGGTTGGTCAGGCCTTCGTCACCCATTGTAGGATAATGTCCCAGCTGAAGGTATTTTTACAGGATTCGGCTCTTGGCCTGCATGCCACTACATTTCAGTCTTATTATCTCATTTTCTTTGTCTCTGTGGGGCACATGACAAGTCTCTTAAACTGCCTCGGGAAGCAGGCCTCCCTCTCTTAACTAAAAGGGAGTGATTGTACAGGCGTTGCCCGCTGCTGTTGAAGGAATTGTGATTCCTATCTCTCTACTTTGCCATTCCCAAGCCGTGACCCTGAATGCCAAAACATGTCCCCGGTGGGCTCTCTAGAAAGAGCCCTTGCCAAGGTTTTCCAGTCTTGACCCCGGTAGATTTTGTTTTATTTGTTAAATTATCTTAGTTCAGGGAGGCGAAGTCAGGGCAGCCCTAGGCTTCAGAGTTTTTGTTAAAGAGGAGTTTCTTACACCTGGTTTGCTTTTCCTGTAGTTTCAGTTTTGTTTTTCACAGAGCCAGTCTTCGCTCTCCTAGGGAATCGGGTGCGACACTGTGGGTGTGAGCTGACTGCCGGAAATGACCCTCTGTAGACAAAAGGATTATTTAAGGCTCATCCTGAGTTTTTGTGCTTTGAAAGGAGTTATGCGGAAAGCCAGGCTTTGCAATCTGGGCTTTAGCTTTTCCCTGTGAGGGGAGAGGGGTTGGGGGAGCAAGCTTGATAGGGGTTGGGTGCATCCGCTTGGTGAATGAATAACCCCTAGAGCAGAGGTTCCCTACCTTCTTAATACGGCAGCCCTTAATGCAGTTCCTCAAGTTGTGACCTCCCAACCATAAGATTATTCCATTGCCACTTTGTAGCTGAATTTTATGAATCGTAAATATCGGATATGCAACCCATAGGGGTCTCTAGCCACAGGTTGAGGAATACTGCTCTAGAGTCTAGTGCCAGGCCAAGCCAGGCAGCACCCACCGTTTCGAGCCAAAGAAATCTAAGAGTGTGGCCTGGCAGTCCTTCAGGAGGGCCTGGTTTTCTACCCCAAGGAGGAAAGAAAAGCACCAGTTGTCTCCTGCCCATGTAGGTTTAACTCTGGCTTCAAGCTTTCCCTTTAAAGGTGGTGCCGGTCAGAATGCTGGAATGTAATCAGAATGGGTATGCGGAGGAAAGAGATTTTGCCGGGTATGTTGGCTCAGGATACACAGCCCAGCAGTAAGGAGGCTGAGGCAGGAGGTTTGCTAGAGAGTGAGCCGTTGTCTGTGCGTAAATATAAAAGCAGATCTAGACTTTTTTTTCATCTACACTGGCTGTCCCCCAGTAGGAGATATCTATAGTAAGTAGCCTTTAAGCCAACAACAAAACAGTTTTAATCCGTGGATTTCAGATATTAGACCCACAGTGAGGAAATGCCCCCCCCATGTTTGAATGTTACCCCCCATCCCCTAGTATATCAGAATCCGTAGAGTGGGGTTCTGGATTTATATAACTAGCTAAGTAGTTAGGTCTTATCAGGATTTTTTTTCCCCATTACAAATTTTTGCTGACTCGTAGCAATAAAGTTCCCAGCATATCTTTTTTTCTGTAAAGAACTATTTATTCATTTTATGTATAAGAGTATAGTGTAGCTGCCTTTAGCTACACCAGAAGAGGCAATTAGCTGTATGCATTACAAATGGCAGTGAGCCACCCTGTGGCTGCTGGGATTTGAACTCAGGATCCCCTGGAAGAGCAGTCTGTGTTCGCACCCGCTGAGCCCATCTCTCCAGCCCCCAGTACATCTTTTTAAGGAGGACAAATCTCATTAATAACTAGAAACACCCTTTTTTTTTTTTTTCCAAAAGTAGGTTTGTGGTTTTCTGAGTTTTCAGCTGAAAAGGACAAACATCTTTGTAAGGGGTATTTTTAGAGGTCTTTGTTTTCTTTTTAAGTGCTACATCCAGAAGGCAAGCTGGTAAATGTTTGGTGCACAGGCAGTGTGTGTGGGCAGAGGGACTCCGGAGTATTTACTTCCTGGCTTCAAACAGTTAACTGTACCCTAAGTGCAGAGATAAGATTAAACAGCCATTTAGTTCCCAATTCTAAAGGGTTTTATTTGTATACTGAGTGTGCTGGGAAGCTCTGTGTCTGAGAGGTGAGGCCCAGCCCTGAGCTGTGAAAAGAACCCTAGCATTGGAAATTCAGTTTATTGGGGAAAGTTCTTCTTACTGGGAAGCCCAGTGTCTGAAATATTGATTATATTTCTGTCGTTTTCTTATTGTTCCTTTGTTTGTTTGTTTCTTCCTTGAGACCTGGTTCCCTGTGTCCTGTCCTGGACCTTGTTTTGTAGACCAGGCTGGCCTTGAACTCATAGAGATCTGTCCCGCTCTGTCTTCTGGGTGCTGGGATCAAAGGCCTGCACCAATGCTCATTTTCTCTGTTCTCTGTTTATTTTTTTAATGTGTGAGGGACTGGATAAAAAAGCAGGTGTTATTCCCACCCACCTGTAACCCCATGATAGGTTTTTCTCCTCCAGCAAAATAAATGCATAAAGGGAGGGTTCCTGATCTCACAGCATGAGGTCAGAGAAGTCCCCTTCCGATTGAGAGACGGAAAGGGGGGTGGTGGTGAGGGGCAAAGAGGGGGGAGGGGAGGAGTAGAGCCCCACCCGAATGTCTGTGATTATTTAGTGAAGAGCCCTGTGGGAGAGGAAGCCCAACCCCTGGGCTGGAAAGTTCAGGGTAGAGGGAGGGGTAGTGCCAGCCACGCCCTGTAACAGGTAGGGACTGAGGGATGCTGGGAGAACCTGGATGCTAGCAGTAAGCATGTCATCATTGCATTCAGGCCTTAGTACATTTTATGTGAGTACACTGTAGCGGTCTTCAGACACACCAGAGGAGGGTGTCCCAGCTTATTTTAGATGGTTGTGAGCCACCATGTGGTTGCTGGGATTTTAACTCGGGACCTCCGGAGGAGCAGTCAGCGAGCGCTCTTAACCGCTGAGCCATCTCTCCAGCTCCAGCCCCCCCCCCCCAGTACATTTAAAAAACTGCTAAGCAGGGCACTTCTTAAGTGAGGATGCAATGAAACCATCAAGACAGACTACTCCATGGGTAGAAAGAAAAGTTTATTGCAGATCAAAGTGGCAAGACTGGGGGTGGGGCGGAGGGAAGAGGAATATGGTGGCAAAGCCAGCAGCTGTTACGTGGAGTTCACAGGGGCGGCATCTTTGAGCTGTTCAGATTGACCCAGAACTGAATACCTTTGCCCAGGGTAGTTGGCTTTTGGGTAGATGAAGACCAGAGACTCCTGGTGAACAAAAAAACGCACCTTTAGGGTCTTTTGCCTGGTAACAGTTTTTCAGTTTACTGGGCCTAAAGCAGTGGGACCAGTGCTGTCATTTTGGGGTGCTCCATTGGACCCAACAGAAGTGTGTTGACATTTGGTCCTCGTACACCTACCCGGCTGATTGTGAGTCTTAAGAAGAAACTGGGAGAGTTGGCTCAGTGGTTTAGCATGCTGGCTGTTCTTCCAGAGGACCTGAGTTCAATTCCCGCACCCACATGGTGGCTCACAACTGTGTTTAATTCTAGCTGTGGGGGATCCAGTGTTTTCTTCTGAACTCTGAAGGTACCATGTGCTGTGCAGAGATATATACATACACATAAAAAAAAAAACCAATAAAAAACTTTAAAATGGATATATACATACACATAAAATACAATGAAAAATTTAAAGAAAAGAAGAAACAGTTTCAAAGGGACGAAGAGTTGAAGTGCATACAGCTTGGGGATACTGCTGTGAGCCTCTGATGTACGTAGAGAGGAAGTCAGGGTTGGTTCCTGCTTGGTTTGGGGCGCTTGACCACTGAGCTGTCCATCCATAAGGTTTTAACCGTTAACTGTCCCCCCCACCCCTCACCTGATTGTTCCTGGAAACCCAGTGTGGGGCTGTCCTAGCTTGTCACAAGCTACATTAGCTGGGAAGTAGAACCTCAACAGAGCAAATGCCTCTATCAGACTGGCTGTGGCCATTTCTTGATTGATGTGGGAGGGCCTGGGCCACTGGGGGGTGGGGGTGGGAGGGACAGTCCCTTCCCAGCAGGTGGTCCTGGGTGGTGGGGAGGATAAGGGAGGGGGGGCAAGTCAGTAATTAGCCTGCCTCTAGAGTTCTACCTGAATTTCTGCCCTGACCACCTTCCTTTCTGACTAAAGCTATATGCTAATCCTTTGCTCCCCAAATTGTTTTTGGTTTCGTGTTCTATTACAGCCGTAGAAACCTAGATAAGACAAAGGTTGTGCATCCCTCTTAAAATGTCACGGATCGCTATTGGACAGGGCTGAGCCATCTATGACCTTGATGTAAGTAAAAGAGCACTCTGCACAGACAGGGGAGGGCTGAGGAGCACTCTGCACAGACAGGAGAAGGCTGAGGAGCACTCTCTCCACAGACAGGAGAAGGCTGAGGAGCACTCTCTCCACAGACAGGGGAGGGCTGAGGAGCATTCTCTCCACAGACAGGGGAGGGCTGAGGAGCATTCTCTCCACAGACAGGGGAGGGCTGAAGAGCACTGTCTCCACAGACAGGGGAAGGCTGAGGACCACTGTCTCCACAGGGCTGAGGAGCAGGTACAAGAATCTGCTTGTTCTTTGCCAGATTTCATAAGTCTGCCTGTGGCCAGGAAGCTCTTCCCTGGATTCTCAGCTTCCTTCAGCTCCTCTTTCTGTGTGAAGGCCTTATTACCCACATCCATCTCCCCGGCCTGGGACTTTGGTATAGAGGGGCTTCTTGCACAGCATGACCCCTGATTTCAAACCCAGCAGAGACAGTTGCGTTACAACATTTGAAATTCTTCACTCGGTGTCATAGCATGAATTTGCCAGATCCTTATTAATGGGCATGGGCATGGGCATCTAGGCTTTCGGTATACATAATTCTGTATTTCCTCGTAGATTTTTGTGTATGCTCTTAAGTGGCTTCATTAGCTTGAAGTCTTAGAAATGGAATTTCTGGGGCAAAGAGCATGAATTCTTTTAAAGACATTTGATGTTTATTGCCAAGCCTTCTCTAGAAACACTGTACTGAGTACACCCACCAAGGCCTATTTTCCTGCATCCTCTGCCTCTGAAATTTAAAGATGATATAGAATGCCTCTTCATAGTTTGTCACATCGGGTTCTGTTGACTCACGGCCAGTCTGCCATGCCCATGACTGATGCGCAGCACCTAACTGTGACACACTGACTTTTCCAACCCCTTCTCAAAGCATTGCCCATGTGCTTTTTGATAGGGCACTAGGTAGCACCTTAGCAGATGATTTCTAGGGGACACGGTGAGAAATGTTGGTTCTGGGGTGCAAGTGACCAGGTACTTATTAATGTCTTTCTGACATTAATTTCTGTCTCTGCTGATGCTGTGGACCATGTGTGTGCCTGGCACTCTCGGAGGCCAGTCGAAGGCCATCGCATCCTCCAGATTTGGGAGTTAGGCAGCTTTGTGGATACTGGAAATTAAGCCTAGGTCTGAGCCTTTTCTTCCCATCCTTCATCCCTTCGTTCTTTTCTCCCTCTTTTATGAGTCAGATTCTCTCCACATAGCCACGACTGTTCTGGAACTCCGTGTAGACTATGCTGGCCCTGATTTCACAGAGGTCTGCTTGCCTCTGCCTCTGCCTCCTAGTACTGGGATTAAAGTTGCCTATCTCTGGCTCTCATATACTGTTTTTTGAATCGCCTCTAGCATTTGCCAGGTGTGCTGCCATTGAGGCATACTTTGTTCGCCATGCTGGCTTGTAGACATCTCAGTATGGACATGCGTCTCAGAGCCTATGGGTTTGCCCTGAATCTTTTTTTTTCTCCCTGGTCACATGGTTGGTTTGCTCTTGGGGTGAGGACAGAGACAATGGTAGATATTTCTGGTCAGTTTGACCTACAGTTGATGAACAGCTAGCCACTTGAAGGAGCTTCCATTTAAATAGCAAATGCCTTTTTTGGGGGACGGGTCACACACAGTGCACATGTTCTTAGGAGAGTTCCCTTTCTGCCTTTCCCCATGACAAGCATGGAGCCCTAGTGTGGAAGCCACTAAGTGTTCCTCAGCCAGTCAGGGTGTTTGTCCTCCCAGGAAGGGCTGTTTTGCAGATGCCCACAGCATACCAGGAGCCAAACATTGCCTGAGGAGTGTAGCTAGCTCAGGTCTTCCCGTGTGGGCAGGGCAGCCATCATTAGCCCCAGCCCACAGGCCTTCTTAATTGTTACCAGAACCTTTCTGTGGCGCATACCCTCCGCAGAGCCGGCACACATGTTGTTTGAGTGTGAGTCTAGGAAATGAGCAGATGTAATGGAAACCTCTGTCCTGACTCATCCCGCCCGTTACACGAGCGGAATTCACTTCACTTTGGCATTCTCTACCCTTAATAGTACTTGAGTGTGAATTCCCATTGAGTTCATGAGGCAACTGAAATTTTATGCATCCTGTCACTTTTCTCAGAGTAACTGGAAGCTCTTTGGCAACTCAGTGCCTGCCTTCTTTTCTTGAATTCCTTGATTCAGGTTGACAGATGGCGAGGAGAACATTGATTACTTGGGAGGCCCTATGACTCCCCTGGGATGCAGGAATGGTATTTGCTGAAGACAGGCCAGCAGCCTGGCATTGCTTTGGCCTTTCTAGGGGATGTAGAAATAGTTAGAGACACAGTCTGCCTGCCTCTTTGGAAGGACCCCAGTGAAAATATGAAGAGACAGGATAGTGACTAGAGATAGGATGTAATTGGACAGTCCTGAGAAATGCACGTGGATGGGCTTGGAGATAGAGATCAGTGGGGTCAGGGTGAAGTCGGCCTTGTGGGAGAAGTATGGCCTTTGGAGGAAATCTAAGATTTAAAGAGACAGAGACGTGGGTCCCAGAGTCTGAGAGCTTCTTAGTCCATAAAGAATTGGGAAGTAGAGGGATTGGTTGGAGAGATGAGACCAGACTAGACTGGCTGCCTGTCTGGAAGGTTATGGGTTCTATTCCCAGCGTCTGCATATCGCTCACCCTGAACTTGAGATCCCGGGGATTTGAAGCCCTCCTGGCTTCTGAAGGCACTAACACACATGTGGCATGCATACTCAGGCTGACAGAACACTCATGCATAAAATATTTTTAAAAAGGGATTGGAAAATAGAAGTGAAGATAGTGCAGCAAAAAGTTGAATCTGTTTAGTTTTTTGTGTGAACAGGGAGCCCGGAGAGTGTTACACATTTGGATTTTTTTTTTTTTTTTAAATCATCTGTATGCTGTCGTTGGTGTCTCAGTCTTGTTCCACAGGTGACCTTTATATGACCAATCACTATAGCAGACATGCTAAGCCTTTCTTTTTCTTATGCACGCAGCGTCATGCAAGCTGTTCGGGTGAGAAGGAGAAAGCAGTTTTTCTCACTGGTATCCCTTGAAGGCATGTATTCCACGAGCCCCCTTATTTCAAGCCTCACTCGGCCTCTTGAAAATGCCATGTTGATCCACGTGCAGGCTCTCGGGTCTTTGAGTCGCTGATTCCCAGGCGGTGCCACAAAATGAGTGAACTTGGTTGTGGGGATCAAGCGCGTGTTAACAAAGCTGGAAGAGAATTAGAAGCTGTGATGAGTCCCAGGGAGACTGAACAGGTGACTGGACACTTGACTGATGGGTGTCAGCTCCCCTTCCCCTTACAGGCTGTTCTGTTTAGTTCAAGTCTCCTGCTGTTAACCATGCAGCAGAGGCAGCTACTTACAGACTGCTCCTTTGCCCCTCTCATCACACGGGGACTCTCCTCATTAATGGGACACCCCCCCCCCCCCCCCCCCAGTGTTTCTCTGTTGTCCTGGCTGTCCTTGACCTTGCTCTGTTAGACCAGGCTGGCCTTAATTAGACACACAGCAGCCTCTGGGTGTCAGGTAGCTTAGCAGACTGGGCCTATACTTGATAAATAGCCAGCTTTAAACTTGACAAATAGCCAGTGGTAAACTTGAACTCTTATCTTCACTTTACAAAAGCTGGTGTGGTGACTGCTACTGTACTCAATATATACAGCACAGGAGATCTTGGGCCCAAGACTTTATGCGTATTATGTAAACCCTCCTGCTCCTTGGACTACCTTGTCAGCTGGCTGTTGACTAATTCTTAGCATGTTAATATTATTATGTTATACTTATTTATATATAATTGATAATAATTGTGTCAGAAACCTTCACTGATGTTTGCTTGTCTTAGTTTCTTTTCCTGTTGCTGTGGTACTCTTAACTGAAGCAATTGAAGGGAGACAGGGCTTATCTTGTTTACCTCAATGGTTCAAGGTTCTGGTAAATGGGGGAGAAAAGCCAGGCTGGAAGCAGCTGGGTGGATCACATCCTCTCTAGGGAAGCCGAGAAGGACGAGCCAGGGAATGGAGCCACCCGTGGTGGGCAGGTCCTGCCACCGCCAATCATGGCAATTAAGATAATTCCCTTCCATCGTCTGATTGTCCAGGTGTTGCTAGATTTTAATCAAGTTGGTAGTTATTTTGTTTACCCACCCATCTGTTGAGGAGAACATTCGTGTTGTTGCCTTTGGGGGGGGTGGTCGGGAGAGGAGTAGTTACTGCAAAAGCGATTTGACATTAGACCTCCAACTTTCTGGATTTCTAAGGGCCTGGTGTGCAGTCTTCCGGTCCTTGGCGTCATGTTCCATTTTATCTGGGGGGGGAGATGGGCGTTCTTAGTCTGTGGAGCTTTGTGCCCCTGTAGGGGAGCACTTGGTACTGACTTACCTTGTTCATTGAGCTGCCCGCTCTTTTTCTTACTCCTTTCATGTCTGTCCTGTGGCGGATGATGAGCTTCAGTCTGTCCCACAGAGTTCGTGTCCTGGAGGCCTCGATCCAGTGAGGTGGATTTCTGGAGGTGGAGCTCAGATCTTGGGTTCCACCTGGAAGGAATTACTCCACGGTAGTTCTCCCTCAGTGGTGGGATGGTGACTTGTTAAGAAAGCAGTCTCCATGTTGTGTGTGAAGCAGTGGGTGCTTTACCCGGGACACACCAAGTCACCTCTTTACAAGCTACCACTCTCAGCCTCTCCTAGCTGCCTGACATTCGTTGGCTTGCCTTGCTTTGAGACAGGGCTGGCCTCTCATTTCTAACTTCCTGCTTTCAAGGATTGCAGGTTAGTACACCTGGCTTATTTTTTGAAGTGTATAATCGTTGCTCTTTTATCTAAGATACCTTGAGCCTCAAAATACTTGTAACCCGTTTTCCTAATTTAAAATGTTTAATGAGGCCATTTCATGCTCCATTGACTATATAAATTGTTGCTTCCTCCCTCCTCTCTCTTTCTTTCCCTCTGTCCCTCCCTCCTTCCGTCCCTCCTTCCTTCCTTCCACAAGGTCTTTCTGTGTCTTCTCCATCAAGTCTTGGCTGCCCTGGAACTCAGGCTGGCCTCGAACTCAGAGATTCCCTCTCTCCCTCCCTCCCTCCCTTCCTCTCTCCCTCTCTCCCTCTCTCCCTCAGCCTTCTGAACTCTGGGATTAAAGTTGGGCACCACACCTGGCTCGCTTAGCTCTTCACTAGCATAGGGATCTTAGTTACTGAGTTTCTTTCACAGAAGAAAGACATCTCACCCCCTTTTGGGTGTTTATGCCAGACCCCTCTCTGGGCTTTGCCTCTCTCCTGTCCTAGACTGTTCAAGTGGGAGTCACAGTTATTTTAAGGTCTGGAATCTTGTGGGTACTCTGTGGAAGATAGGAGAGGGAGGGGGGAGCCTGTCCCTCACTTGCTGTCAAAATTGAGAAATAACTCTCCTCCCTCCCGTTCATTAGGCTTGTCTGGCCTGGAGCCAGCTGCCTAAGGAAGGTGGCCAGCTCCCTCTCCACCTTGCTATAACTAATTTTAATTAATCATGGATCTACCCCCCCCCCCCCAGTGAATTCCATGAGAAGGAATGAGTTAATATTTGCAGAGGCCTCTGGAAATGTTAAGTGCTTGGTGGCTTTCTTATCTGTTCTCCAGCACCATCTCCTTATAAGGCTGTCCCCTGAGCTGAGGACCTCTGAAGTGCTGAGCCACCCCAGAGCCCAGATGACTATGGCAGTTCGTGACAGCAGTTCCGAGAATGGGCTCAGATTTCCTATTTTAATACTAGTGATACATTTTGCTAATTGTTAGTGTTGGTCTCACAAATACGTTCTCCTATGTTTTTACAGAATCTATTTTTAGCGCCCTGTCTTCAGGCTTCTTGTCCTCCCAGCACCAATTATAGTCAAATCCATTTGAATAGAAATGTTCATTCAGTCAAAGTTAGGTTCTTAACTTTCTTTTCCTGGAAAGATAGGCCACTTAACCCAAGAATTACTTAGTAAACTTATTCTTTAAAAAAAAAAAAATACAAAAAACCACCGGGCAGTGGTGGCGCACGCCTTTAATCCCAGCACTTGGGAGGCAGAGACAGGCGAATCTCTGATTTCTGAGTTCGAGGCCAGTCTGGTCTTCAGAGTGAGTTCAGGACAGCCAGGGGTACACAGAGAAACCCTGTCTCGAAAAACCAAACCAAACCAAAACAACAACAAAAACCCCAAAAAACAAACAAACACAAACATCCTATTGAAAAATAAAACACATTCCAATAGTGCCTTATACACTTTACAAATCAATAAATTAGTATGTACAAATATATTTTTCGTACTGTGGCTTAATTTAGTTGGTAGGGAGTTTGTGTAGAATGCCTGTAGCTATGGGTTTAATCCACAGCACAGAACCAAAGGTGTGCAAGCCTGTAATCCCAGTTACATTCAGAGTTAAAGGAATGTACAAATGCCTGCCTGCTTGCCCGTCTGTCTCGTGTCTCTTTTTCTGTGTCCCACGGCCTGCGTGTCCATCTCTCTCCTAGCCAGAGTGGCCTTGAACTCACTTTGGAGCTGAAGACCTTGAACTTGGGATCTTCCTTCCCGACCCCACTGAGTGCTCTGTCGACCCCATAGGCTGCTTACCTCCTACATACGTTGGCAGTGGTGATTGAACGAGGGTTTATGTTGTTAAGACCACGTACTCTACCGATTTTCCTGTATCAGCCCTTTAATGTAGATCGATACAGATGTTTCTTTTCTTTCTTAATTCTTTTTTTTTTTTTTTTAAAATACATATGTAAGCATGGGAATTTGCAAAAATCAAAAATGAATTTTCCAGCTTTTTCTCTGGGTGGTCAGTGTAATGATAGAGATTTTACTGTGGTGGCTTTGAGGGCTCAGTGGGAAGGACCTAAAGACAAAGTGCTTTTGTCCAGAACGTTCACTTAATCTTAAGCTGGGGATTCGGTATGGGATTCATTTAATTCATGTGTGTGCGAGCACACACTCTCTTTGGACTTTTTAACATAGATCTCATGCTTGCATTTCCCCCTTTAAAGCTATAGTACTTCAACTGACGCTGTTCTAATTGATAACCCTGCTTCTCTCTAGAAAGAATGCTGACATCTGTATTTGAATATATTTAAACATAACATCGGAGGGATGACAGATAACTCTTTTTTCTTTTCTTTCTTTTTTTCTTTTTTCTGAGACAGGGTTTCTCTGTGCAGCCCTGGCTGCCCTGGAACTCACTCTGCAGACCAGGCTGGCCTCGAACTCAGAAATCCCCCAGCCTCTGCTTCTCAAGTGCTGGGATTAAAGGCTTGTGCCACCACAGCCTGGCAATAGATAGCTCTTACCTGTACCAAGGTGGATGCTATTGCAGGCGAATATTGTTAGAGCAAATATCCAATGTTTTATAGACAGAGGAGGGCCTAGGGAGTGGTAGGAGGTAGAATACTGTTTAAGTCCTTGTTGACTTTGGAAGTATTTGATCACCCCCTTTGCCCACCCACCCCCACTTCTATTTCTTAGTGTTGCCAGAATAAAAGGCATTGGGTTATTGGTTATTCAGTAGGTTGCCTTAATGGCAACCAGCGTTAACATTAACTGAAACACTTCTGTTTATTGGGGCAAGTACCTTATAAGTAAACATCAACTCGATTTAGAGCCAAAGAACAAATATTTTTGGTGAGCATTGGACCTCCTGTGTCCAAGTAAATGTTTTCAGGCAACCATTTGTTTATTGGGAATGGTACCGAGTGGAGGAACTTTGGCCAGAGTAGCAGTGGGCAGTGGGACAAACTGGGCAGGGTCTGTTGCTGGTTAGTTCATTTGGTTAGAACATTATGCTAATGAACTCAAGGTCACTGGGCCATCTGTGGGGTCAGCTAACCCTGCTGGGATTCCAGACCTTGGCCCAGAGGCTGGGCGATGTGTGTCATTGATTATGAGGCTGGGGCAGTGGATATGTGAGTGTAAGCCCATCCACAGACCCTGCAAAAGAACTCGAAGCCCATGCTTTCTAAGTTTCGCCTAATAAGTGACAATATTATTGAGAATCTCGGACGTGCATGGAAGGAAACTAAAATCAGCTGACAGAGTTTGCCTGTTGGGTTTTTCCATCCCTGGAGTTCTCTTGGCTTCTTTCTGTCTGTCTCCAAGCCTCCCCTCCATGCTCCTCCATGCTCCTCCCACCGTTCTTCCCCTTGGATTGTTGGTCAGCTGCTGCTGCTGTTCCTTAGCTGTGCGGCTGCATTTCTTATCCTTCACCCCCCACCTGTGGTGTCTCTGTCTCCTGTTCTGTCCTGAGCTCCAGACACCACCTCCCACACCGCCTCCAAGTGGGTGTCTCTGCTCAGCTGGAAGGCCCTCAAGTGGCTTGTATTTATCTGTTTCCAGCCCTGCTTTCCTGTCTTCCCATCTATAGGAGTGTCCCTTCACTCAGCTGTCCATCTCTCCCCTCCTTTAGTAACCTGTCATCCTGTCATCTGACTTCACCGCTCCCCAACATCTCCCAGATCTCTTGATTTAACTCCATCTTCCCAGATACTGGACCAGCCGGGCCACTAGCAAACCATCACCATTATCACCATTTTCCTGTCCCCAGACCTGTTTCAGTACTTCCAAACAAGGATGCAAATGCAGCTGTGTCCTCAGTCTGCGCTAGGTCTCCTGGTTGGTCAGAGAGTTCCTCTGTGGCCCCTTTCCTGCAGACTCCCCTGCTGTACTCGGAGCCAAGCCTTGTGCACAGAGGAAGGACATCCTGAGTGTTTTGTTTTGCTTTAACAGAATAGGGGGCCAAATCTGAGGCCTCCCACACGCTAGGAGGAGTCCAGCTTTGAGCTCCAAATGCCCCAGGACATCCTGATTTCCTTATCTGAACCAAGGCCTGAGGTTTTTCAGTTTGGCTTTGTCTTAGCCTTAAACTTAAAATACCCTTGTGCAGAGGACTAGATTCTAGTGAAGTACAATGGATCCCATTTCTAACACACAGCCAAGCGATGTAACATTACAGTGCGGGATTTTCAGAATTGGGAAATCCCTGTGAGCCAGGGTATAGAGTGTTTATTCCGGATATGCTGGTTAGTTAGTGTCTCGGGGAGTTGGAAGATAGATGGGCAGTAGCCTCGCCATGCCTCCTGCCTCTGCTTGGGTCTTCCTTTTGTACTCCTCCAGGCCACATAAACTAAACGAAATGATAAAAGCCTAGAAGGCTTCCGTTAATGAAGTTAGCATTGCATAAACATTAACCCATAGTGCTTTGCTGTCTCCGTCCCTTTCTTTGCTCTCCCTGCTTTGGTCAGGGTTAGGGTTAATGTAAAGTCTTTTGATTATTTATGATCAGTGAAGAATTTGCTAGTATGTTGAGGTATATCCCTTTCAGGAAAAACAAAGTGGCCTATCAACGTGACTGGGTGTTTTTACCGGACTCTCTGCAGTTACTGTCTTCCTTCTTACAGCTTCTCTATTTAGTAACTGATAAGGTTGGAAACATGGATGCTGCTCCAGAAACCTGCTTTCCTAAAGTTTTAAAAAGTTAAAAACAGGGCCGGGCGGTGGTGGCCCACGCCTTTAATCCCAGCACTTGGGAGGCAGAGGCAGGCGGATTTCTGAGTTTGAGCCCACAGAGTGAGTTCCAGGACAGCCAGGGCTATACAGAGAAACTCTGTCTCAAAAAACCAAAAAAAAAAAAAAAATAAAAAATAAAAATAAAAACAGGTTAAAAACAGTAACAGCAACAAACCAAACTTACCTGACACCTCCCTTTTGTTTACTCTCCCCACCCCCCACCCCCAGACAGGGTTTCTCTGTGTAGCCCTGGCTGTCTTGTCCTCTGTAGACCAGGCTGGCCTCGAACTCAGAAGCCCACCTGCCTCTGCCTACCAAGTGCTGGGATTAAAGGCATGCGCCACCACCGCCTGGCCTGTTTACTCTTAAAAAGGATGAGGCAGACCCATTTTATATCTTACCCCAGCACGTGGGATGCTGAGGCAGGTGAATCTTTGTGAGTTCAAGCTCAGCCTGGACTATAGTTAGAGTCCCTGTTTAAAAAAAAAAAAGAAAAAAAAACAACACTGACAATAACAGTAAATACAGATTTTTTTTCTTTTCTTTTTTTTAAATTGGAGACCAGGTCTTTCCAGGGAGTCCTGCTTGTCCTCCCAGTCCAGTGTAGACCAGGCTAGCCTGGAGCTCACAGATATCCACCTGCCTCTGCCTGTATTTTTTTTTTATTTTATTTTAATGTAAAAACATAAAAACATGCACAGCAAGTAATTCAAGTGCTTCGTCCCCCAGTCTCCTACCCTATTGTAGAAAAACAATTACAGTTAATAGTTTAAATCCATCTTGACGGCTTCTCTTCTGCTCTCTCTTTTGGAATCACACTGTGTATTACACTGTGTGTTGTCAAGCTGGCTTTTGGGTTTCAGCTTGACAGTCTTAGGTCACAAATGTTGCTATAAACAGCTGTATTAAGTGTTTCGCCTGCATTTTGTGTGCCCAGTGCCCATGGAAGCCAAAAAGGACATCAGATTTTCCTAGAGTCTCAGCCACCACCCTCCCTTCTCTTTGTCTGATTTCTTTGTGTAACCCTGGCTGTCCTAGAGTTCACTCTGTAGATCAAGCTGTCCCCGAATTCACAGAGATCCGCCTGCCTCTGCCTCCCAAGTGCTGGGATTAAAGGTGCTCACTGCCAGCTGCTGGCTGGAGTCGCCCCCCTGGGTGCTGAGAATCAAACCCAGGTCCTTTGGGAGAGCAGCCAGCGCTCTTTAACTGCTGAGCTATCTTTCCTGCCTCTCAGTTCATTTGTTTTAATTGACATATACTACTCAATTGTATGGTTAGATTAAGATACAGCAGCTCTTGTTGACTGACACATGGTTTATTTCTAAAATTTGTTGCTTCTGATAATACAACAACTATAAGAATCGACTTATATCATTGTGTGTATCATTGGGCACAGATATACATCGGGAATTCTGATTGAGCAGTGTAGTTGGCATAAATGTGCTCATTAGAAATTCTCCCTGGTGTATATATATAGTCATTATTATGAGAAGTTTCCAGTGTTTTTTTTTT
>NW_022196905.1:174928396-174933758 GCF_008632895.1 Mastomys coucha | reverse complement strand
TTGTTTGTTTGTTTGTTTGTTTGTTTTTCGAGACAGGGTTTCTTTGTGTAGTACTGCCTGGCCTGGAACTCACTCTGTAGACCAGGCTGGCCTCTGCCTCCCAAGTGCTGGGATTAAAGGCGTGCACCACCACTGCCCAGCTCCAGTGTGTTCTTTATGATACATGCACATCGTTAAACACAGTTTATATTGTTGGACATATGTGAATAAATAAGCCACACCACATAGGCATGAACAATTTAATGTTCATGAATTTATTTTCATCATTTTTTTAATAGTTTACTCTATCCTTAGACCTTGATCTAATGGAAAGATCTAATGGAACTCGTAAACAAAGTCCCAATTTATTTTGAAAAGAACTGTGAAAAAGGTACTTTCTTGCTACGCATTAAACTCATCTCATGTTCTTGATTTAAACAAGACAAAAATCACCAGATGAAACTTTTGAGAAACAACCCAGCTAAAGCCAGTCAGGCCTTTCCAATGTGTGTGGACTCTTTGCATGCAGTTCTAAGGCACATCTGGGGATTCCTCATTACCAGTAGAAAAGCCATTGGGGGAATGATTTGTGCAGCTTCCCTGAACATTTGCTAGCCTTGAACTGTGGGTCAAAGAGAAAAAGCTAATGTAAATCCAGCCAGTTAGTTCAAGGTCTCTTTTCCCCATGAATATTTCTCACTTATTGGAGAAGAGTTTAGAGGTGGGGGCAGAAAGGGAAGGGGGGGTCCCAGGAGCAGGGATGAGAGGAGATTAGAAAGAAACCTCAGGGGGCTGGTGAGATGGCTCATCCAGTAAGAGCACTGACTGCTCTTCTGAAGGTCCTGAGTTCAAATCCCAGCAACCACATGGTGGCTCACAACCATCTGTAATGAGATCAGATGCCCTCTTCTGGTATGTCTGAAGACAGCTACAGTACTTACATATAATAATAAATAAATCTTAAAAAAAAAAAAAGAAAGAAACCTCAGATCAACTTGCCACTCTGCAGTATTTGTAGAGATATTGTGAATCAGAAATTTAAAATCCTTGTTAAATATTATTAAAACATCTAGTTTTTATTTCTTTTCCTTCTATGCTTTATTTCTTAATTAAATTGCTGACATTCACTTTATGTGTGCGTGTGCATGCTCACTAGCATGTGGGTCAGAGGACAATGTTTGGATCCTCTGGACTGAATTGAGGCATTAGTTAGCTTACGGTCGATCTAGCTGATCTAGCCAGTCCTCTTTCATGCTTTCAATTGGCTTCTGCTGAATTATGAACAAAATAGAAGACAAAGTGTAGAGATTAGAAGAGATTTGAAATTTGTGTGTAAAGGCTTGCCGGAAGATTTGGCAAAGTTAGTTGGCTTGCCGTGGGGCATATGGGGTGTGTGTGTGTGTGTGTGTGTGTGTGTGTGTGTGTGTGCGCGCGCGCCTTGTAAGAGCTGGCCGGGTACAGAATCTTTTGTTTAGCAAATTTGATAGCATCTGGGGTGGAGCTAGGGGGAAGCATGTTTAATGATAGCTTCCGGACACTAAGTAACTTGTCACCTGACATCTGCAACCTCTGTTCACAGGACAGGCAAGTCTGCGGTAATCCATCTTAAATCTCACAAAGTGTGGCAACTGTTCGATACTTTCGTGAATCTTCAGCGGTGTTTGGTTGGAGTGTATTTCTCATTAACATTTCCTCCAAGTACAAGTTTTAAGATGTCTGTATCTGAATGGTTATGTGTTAGTTTTCTTAATCTTGAAAGCACGTGTTTTTAGGTCCTTGCTACTGTACATCCTCAAACACGGGGTGGGCTAGGCAGCCGGATGGTATTGGCCATGTCTGGGAAAGGCTAGTGGCTATAACAACCAAAGTTTAGGGATGTGTTCACCAGAGTGTTAGGGGTGGAGGTTGAGTGAGGTGCGTAGGATTACCTGCTGTTAATGCCCACAAACCTGGGCTTTGTTTAGGCACTTCCTCTTGAGGAGCCACACAGCGTTTCTCTCTCTCTCTCTCTCTCTCTTTTGGTTTTTTGAGACAGGGTTTCTCTGTGTAGCCTTGGCTGTCCTGGAACTCACTCTGTAGACCAGGGTGGCCTTGAACTCAGAAATCCGCCTGCCCCTGCCTCCCAAATGCTGGAATTAAAGGCGTGCGCCACCACCCACACAGCGTTTCTCAACATTATAATAATTCAACATTATTTTTCTGAGCAAATTTAAATGATCTGAGGATAGATTTTTAGAAAACCTATTTGGACTTAGTCTTTTTGCTCTCTTTTCTCCCTCCCTCCCTCTCTGTGTGTGTGTGTGTGTGTGTGTGTGTGTGTGTGTGTGTGTGTGTGTGTGTTGTGTGTGTGTGTTCCAGATGGGGTTTCTCTGTGTAGACCCAGCTGCCTGGAACTCAACTATGCAGACCAGGGGCTCGCCTCGAACTCAGAGACTCACCTGCCTCTGCCTCGCCATGAAAAAGGAGCCTCCACCTTCTGCAGCTGGTTCCTGCAGGTACTAAATCCAGCCTGGTGTTTCTTCCTGGTCTCTGTGACCACATCCCTTCCTAGCAGTGTCTCCATGGGCTCTTGATTTTCCGCTGTTGCAGATCTAGGCTCAGACAACTGTAATGCTCGCCCCTTATCTGTTTCCATCACCTTGTGGATATTTATAGGTTAACAGTTCTCTGTTTGTTTGAAAACCTGCCTGGCCTGGCCTGGCACCTCTTCTTGTGTGCAGGGCCTGGTTGCCTAGCTACCTCTGAGGGGACTTGGTGAGGCCTGGTGTGGAAAGGGGAAGCTGAGAAGCAGGAGTTAGGCCTGTCTTTGTCAGTGCGGTGGGGCTATCCACGGTGGCAGAAAAGGCCACTTCCCTTCCTGCTCCTTCAGCCCCCCCCTTTCCCTATCCTCCTGTTTCTCGTTTCTGCTTATATCTCACCCACTGTGACCACCTGGGCCAAAGCATCTGTGGGATACCTTGGAGGGCGAAGGACTTCCTGGAGAAGTAAAGCTTAGCTTAGGGTTTTTCTCAGACAAGCTCTCGATTCAGTTGGGGAGAGAGAAGATGCTCTGGGGAGTGGGGGTTGGGGGGGAAGCGCGCCACATGATTAGAGGAATCTAATCAGACAGGATTTCTGTAGTCTACCTTTAAGTCCTTCGGTTTTGGTTTGACACTGGGCTTCCTGTCTGGCTCTGCTTATCAGCTGTTGCCTCCCTTAACCACAGGAAGTATATCCAAGGCCCTGCAGTGGGTAGCTGGGATGGCAGGTTGAATGGCTTGCTTTCTTGGTTTAATATAAGACCGGAAGGTATACAGAGAAGGAGGCTCAGTTTTGGAGGTCTCATGGTGCCGAACACTATTTGGGTCTGGTGAGGGAAGGCAGCCAACCAGGATGGACTTGCTTGTATAGGACACTGCACTCAGCTCCACCCTCAATATTTTGTGTGTGTGTGCACATGTATTGGAAGAGAGCTTTACATGCCCCTGGAGCTGGAGTAACAAGCTGGCTGACTGGTACTGGAAACCCAATTCCAGTCCTCAAAAGAGCTCATGCTTTCTCCCTTCCTCCCTCCTTCCCTATCTCCCTAGCCCTCTACCCCTATTTCCCATCCCCCACCCCCCTTGGTTGTTCTGTACCTTGCTTTCTAGACCAGGCTGACCACAAATTCAGAGATCTTCCTGTTGGATTAAATAAAGCAAGTGCCTCCGCCTGCCGAAAGAGCTCTTTTAACCACTGAGCGTCTCTAGCCCTAGTACTTACTGGTCAAATTTATACTTCAGATAGATTAACAGTCTCTGTTTTACAAGTAGAATAAGATCATTGACAACAATTACGAAACAATTAGCCTTCTGCTGGACAGGGATTCTGTGACTTCTCTGGCGTATCTCCTTTTGTACTTGGGGGCCACTAAGTTAGAGTGGAACTAAGCATTGTGGTGACCTGACGTTGAGGTGATCTGACGTTGAGGCAGCTGTCAGATGAAAGTGGGGTTTGTAGACAGTGCTGGATGGACAGAGGGGTGATTCACATCCTGGGCGAGATTTCCTTATGAGACTCAGGATAGAACGCAAGACTTGTTTATTTCCGGAATTTTCCATTTAATCGGTTCAGGACATAGGTTACTGCAGCTATCAAACTGGGGAGAGCAGGGCCTTGGCTGAGAGAAGAAGCCTACTTAGTTTCTTTGAGGCTAGTCGTTACATAAATTAGGTGTGACGATATGACTTACAGTTGGATTCCAGTTACGTCACTAAGTATAAAGATCAGACCCTGATAGAACTCGAATAAGGGAAGTCAGGAGTGGGAAGCCACTACCACCCTTACTGTTTGGAAAAGGGCTGGGCTGTGAAATGAAGACTCTTAGGGAAAAATCAGTCTGTAATCCCAACTATTATGAAACGGGAAACTTCATTTAAACCAGTAAGCTAAAAAGTCTCTGAGTGGTTTAGACTCATAACTAGGTGTGGCCAGGTAGATTTTATTTTATTTTTTGAAGTGTATCGGTGTTTCACCTGCATGTGTGTCTGTGTGCCACATACATGCATGCAATGCTCGTGGGGACCAGCAGAGGGACCATAGGATCTTCTGGAGCAGCGGTTACAGTTGTGAGCTGCCCAGTGGGTGCTGGGAACTGAAGAAGTGCTCTAAAGCCGGGCTTCTAGCCTCCTGACTGGTAACATTTAGCCTCTTTCCTTTGTCAGGAAGGAATGAGAGTGCCAGGCTCTGCTCTGGGGAGGTGTGAAGCGTGGGGAAGGTGATCCTGGTGGGTAAGACACATCCCCCTGTTCCGCGTACCACAGAAGCTATTGGGGGAAACCCAATATTCTTTACTCCCAAGTGTCCTAACACCGAGTGACCCTGGCGCCTGTTAGGTAACTTGAAGCATAGTGAAAGCAATTAATGCTCAGTGACCGATTGCTCGTCTGCTGTGCCCTTGAAGCATGAGCATCTGTTCCTAAACTTTACACAGCTTTTATTTTTCAGAAAACAAACATACAGCATTGGCCTATTATTAAATATTAACTGCTAGGGCCAGTGAGATTGGTCAACAGGTAAAAGTGCTTGCCATGAGTTCCTCGCTTCAGTCCCTCACGGGGGACCCAGGTATCACATCCAGGACGGTTCTTTCACTCCTGACCCCCAATTCTGTTTTCTTAGTCTTTTTTTTTAAAAAAGATTTATTTATTGTTATATTTAAGTACACTGTAGCTGTCTTCACACACCAGAAGAGGGCGTCAGATCTCATTACAGATGGTTGTGAGCCACCATTTGGTTGCTGGGATTTGAACTCAGAACCTTTGGAAGAGGAGTCAGTGCTCTTAACCCCTGAGCCATCTCTCCAGCCCCTTTCTTAGTCTTTTTGTTTTCTCTCTCTCTCTCCTCTCCCCTCTCTCCCTCCCTC
>NW_022196905.1:174920759-174928386 GCF_008632895.1 Mastomys coucha | reverse complement strand
TTTCTTCCCTTTCCCTCCCTCCCTCCCCCCTCTTCCCCCTACTCTGAGAAGTGAGCATAGGTTCCTCTCATTCATGCAGAGCCCACACTCATGCTGAGCTCCACCTCCCACCGCAGTGGTGTATGTAGTGAACCATATGGGGCTCTGGCTCTGTTATTAGCTCAAGGCAGGTCCCCTCCCCTTGACTTAGTGAGCTACTTTCAAGCGGGCACCAAGGATGCAGAAAGCGGGAGGCTCTAGTATGTGGGGGTGCTGGTGATATGAAATTGGAGGATCCTGACAGGCTTTAGGCTGGATATTCCTGCTCAGCTGGGTCTCTGACTACAGCTCTGAGGAAGTAGGGCTTCTTAGGTTTAACCTTGCTGATTCTCTTTCCTCTGTGGGGGAGGGGCAGTCTCATCCTGTTAATCTTGTGGCAGAAAATCAAAATGAGTTTCACTGAAGTGTAGTTTATTTTTAAGTTTTCTTTTAAAGATTAGTTGAGAGAAATTAGGTATCTAGCCTGTGGATCCAGCTTGCCTCCTCCCCCCTCCCCCACACTATTTGGAGAGAATATTTAGGAAAATTTGCTTATAAATGAGAGGGTTGGACACTATGAGTAAGTCATGAGCCTTTGGAGTCTGGTATAGGTGGCGGGCTTACATAAAAGGACTTGACTATAAGTTAGGCAAGCATCTTGCCTTAGTCAGGTGGAGGAGGTATATGACTGGGGGTCAGGGCTTACTAACTGGGGCTTAATACAGTTTGAGGTGATTAGTCCATTATGGCAGGAGCATGGCAGCAGGTATTCTAGCTTTATATCCTGATCTGTAGGCAGAGACAGACAGACAGACAGACAGACAGACACACACACACACACACACACACACACACACACACACACACACGAGGGTGGAGGGGGAGAGACACACAGAGGCAGACACTGTGCCTGGCATGGCTTTTGAAACGTACACCCACAAGGCCACCTCTCCTAATCCTTCCCTTAACACTTCCGGAGACCAGAGACCAAGCATGCAAATATGTCAGCAGGTAGGGGCTGGTCTCCTAGTTAGACTGCTACACACGAGCGCTTTGCCTGTGTGTGCCACATGCATGCATGGCCCTTAAAGGGCAGACTACAGAGCTCCCCTAGAATTGGAGTTAGCAATGGTAGTTAGTGCTATGTAGGTACGGGGAATCCAGCCTGGTCCAGGAAGAGGCGTAGCCAGAGCTCTTAACCACTGAGCCATCTCTAGCTCCCTAACAGGTTGTAAAACAAAGGATTCTTATTGTTGTTGTTTGAGACATAGTCTTACATATATATAGGCCAGGCTGGCCTTGAACTCAAAGTGGTCTGCCTGCCTGCCTCTGCCTCCCAAGTGGTGGGATTATAGACTCGTGTTATCATACTTAAAAAAAAATAAAAATGAATATATATGCATATATTCAATATATATTCTTTTTTTTTTTTTTTGAGACAGTGTCTCTTCATAGTTCTGGCTGTCCTGGAATTCACTTTGTAGACCAGGCTGGCCTTGAACTCACAGTGCTTTGCCTGTCTTTGCCTCTGGAGAGCTGGGATTAAAGGTGTGCCCCCATGCCCAGCAACACTTTTATTTTTATGTATGAGTGATTTACCAGCAAGTTATGTGTGTCACTTGTGTTATCTGTTGCCTTTGGAGGCCAGTAGAGGACGTCAGATCCCCTTGATCTACAGTTACACATGGCTTTGACCTGTCCTGTAGGTGCTGGGAATTGAACCTGCGCCCTCTGGAAGAGCAAATTCTCTTTTTGAACCGTTTAAAAGGCCTTTCTTCTATTTTTATTTATTTATTTATTTATTTATTTATTTATTTATTTATTTATTCATTTTTTTTTTTTTCGAGGCAGGGTTTCTCTGTGTAGTCCTGCCTGTCCTGGAACTCACTCTGTAGACCAGGCTGGCCTCAAACTCAGAAATCCACCTGCCTCTGCCTCCCAAGTGCTGGGATTAAAGGCGTGCACCACCACTGCCCAGCTATTTATTTTTTGTAAATAAAAAATAGTTTTGTTTATAAAAGACTGGGTCTCACCATGCAGCCCTGACCAACCTGGACTTGGATGTAGACCAGGCTGGCCTTTGATTCACAGATCCACCTTTTCCTCCGCCTCTTGAGTGCTGGGATTAAAGGTGAGTGCTACCATGCATGGCCTTGAAAGGCCTTTTGAACCACGTTGGAGTCTAAAGTCATGGTTTCAAGTGTGTCTTAGAACCACCCAGGGAGGGCTCGCTCATCTCATTTTCAGGGACCCCCTTCTTTTACTGTGTCTACGGCTTTTTTCCAAGTGTGATATGTTACACGGAGGTTTCACTTCCCGCCTTTTTAACAGCAGGGGTGGTTACAGTTTTCGTGGAGGGGTTGGGAGCACTTGTCATTGGTCCCTTGGAGAATCTGCACATCCAAAGGCATGAGGTAGACAGTCTCTCAGACTCAGAAGTCATTACTTCAGGGGCAGAACCTGCTTCTCTGGGCACCAGCAGCCCCGTAGGGACGGCTAGCGAAGGACTTGGTCTGGTCAGATGGTCCCTCTTCCCCCTGTACCCCTGGCACACCTGCAATGCCCTTCCTTCCCTCACCCCTCAAATGCCTGCTCATCTTTCAGTACCCAGGTCAGAATGAGGCCTTCTCCAATCTGGGCAGCCTCTCTTCTTTGTTTCCATAGGGAGCTTAAAAGGCCTTTGTTGCAGCCCACATATTACACTGTAATTATTTTTACATGTTTGGCAGGCTCCATTGCCTATAAACCACGTGTTTGTCTTCAGAGTCTTTGACCAGCCAGCACAGAGTCAGGTGCAAGAAGGGTTTGCCAGCCAGAGCGTCAGCAGGTGTGTGTAGGTAAGCTGCCAGGATTCAGATTGTGATGGACTCTGGAGACAGGAGCGTTGTCTTCTGGGCCTTTGCTTCCTTGGCTGTAGACTTGCAGGAGCTGGGGGAATCGAGGCAGGGCTAGGAGACCTGGAGCTCCTGCCCAGTCTGTGCTGGAGGACTGTGTATGCTAACATTCTGGTCCTTAGCGAGGCTGAGCAGTATTACTGCTGAGGAGGTGAGACACTCAGGAGAGTGGTGTGACTGGAGAAGGTGCTCTCAGAGACTGAGCTGATTCTGCATTTTCCAAGTTGAAATCCCAGCACAGGCCTCTTGTAGTGCTGGAGGTTAAGAATATATATGCTAGGGCTGGTGAGATGGCTCAGCGGGTAAGAGCACCGACTGCTGTTCCAAAGGTCCTGAGTTCATATCCCAGCAACCACATGGTGGCTCACAACCACCCATAATGAGATCTGACGCCCTCTTCTGGTGTGTCTGAAGACAGCTACATTGTACTTATGTATAATAATAAAGAAATTAAATATATATATATATATATATATGTATGTATGTATGTATGCTAGCAAAGTGCATGTGTCCATTTTGTATTTTGAGACAGTGACTAGCTAAGTTAGTTGCCAGACTGGCTCCAGACCCCAGTCCACCTTTCACCCGCTTCCTGAGTCTCTGAGGTTATAGGTGTGTGCCCTCACATCTGGCTAAGACGTGCTTATGTTCTGTGGGGCTCCTAGAGAGGCTTGGGAGATTATTATCTATAATTCATACCTATCTCTTTGGGCTCAGTGGTACAACTTTGCCTACCATGTCATGCACGAGACCCCCTAGTTTGATTCTCCAGCAACAACATAAGTAGTAAACTAAAATTAGCCATCACTGTGTGAGCCCTAATCATTTAGAGCCCCTAATCGTTCTGTGGAGGATATTGGGCTCTGTGTGTGTGTGTGTGTGTGTGTGTGTGTGTGTGTGCGCGCACTTTGTACACTTATCTTATGATTTATTGTATTTAAAAACCTTTGTTGAGCCAAACTTCCTTTTTCATTAGCCCTAGCAGGCTTTGGAGGTGAGAGCGTGGAGAGGCCGCCTTCTATAGCCTTTCCATTTGTCACACGTACGACGTTTGTCTCCTTTTAGAGCAAGTCAAATGCAGTGATTTTACAAAACTATCAAGTGTATAGCTTTCTTTTATTTTTGTCTGTAGGCCGCAAATATCCTGTGAAAGGCATAAGGCTAATCCTATCTTCTAACCGGAGAAAACAAAGCCCAGACCCATTCAGTAGCCTCTTTCTGTCTGCAGATAAAGAAGCCTAGGCCCCTGCAGCTGGGATGATAACACTGGGTCAGGGCTGTGTCAGGGGGACAGGCTGGGCCTGCGGATGGAAGGCCCAGGGTCTGAGAAGGGCAATGGTGGGGCGATGGATGGCATGGTCTTCCTCACTCTGTTTGGGAGACTCTATATTTCAGACACATAGCTTGCATTTAAGAGGCTTTTGTTTGTAGTATGAACTAGTGTTTGCCTAAACTAACCTCCTGAAAGGTATTTTCACCTTATTAAAAAGAAGAAAAAAAAGAAGAAAATGGTGGAACAGTTAAGATATTGACAGCGTCAGAATCCTTAACCACCCGGTGGTTGAACTGCACACAGCCCAAAGTTTTTGCAATAAAATATAAAAATCCTCAGTCATTTATCTTGTGTTTGTATCCATGATCATCCGTTACAGCAGGTCTGAAATATCTCTGGCCGTCGGGTTGTCTTCTTTTGTTCTTTGGATTATTGGTGGCTGCATGGTATTAGAGTTTGTGGCTTCGTTATCTCTAGAGTCCATGTTTGAAAAGACATGCACGTTTTCTATTGTCCTTTGTTTTCAAAATGTCTGCCTTTTTGTCATGTTAGTGCTGCATTTTAATGTGGTGGAGGGAGAGAAGAAGCTAAATAATAGTAATTTAATAATTAAATACCCAAGCTGCAGTAACTTTAATTTAGGAAGGGAACCTAAGATCATGGCTGTAATTGGTGGATGTTTAAAGCATAGTCTGGCGGATTGGTTGAGCCCAATAGTTTTAACATTAGCCTGGGACACTATAATGAGATTCCTATCTCAAGAAAAAGGGGAGGGCAGAACACTTCTTTAGCATGTGCCAAGCCCGGATGTGAACACAAACATCCCTGCCCCCCATGCTGGAAAAAAATAAAACATAGTTTTGATTATAGTTGTATAGGTACAGCGTGCACAGTAAACTTGAAAAATCAAAAAAAAAAATCTGAGATGTTGTAAGTTGGCAGGCAGCGAGATGAAAAAATCACCTTGTAGATAGTAATGCTCCTGGAAACGGTAATGTCCTGGTGCTTTCCTATAACGTGGGAAAGGAGCTTTCATGTTGGATGCAGAGGCTTAATTGTGCATGGCAGGAAAATGTATTTTGGAACAATTTTCAGCTATTGTAAAAGAAACCAGTCTTGAATAAGTTTCTCAGTAACTTTGACCCCCTTCCCTAAAGTACTAAGTACATCTGAGAGCCAAAACTGCAATAGCAGGGATCCTTCAATGCTGTGTGAAGAGCAGCGCTCCTAGTGGCTAGCCTCAGTTGTTAATACACATGGACTTGAACTGCTTTTAGTAGTTTCTCCTAAAGCCAACACTATACTTCCTCATGCATGTTTACTGAAGTGTGGATAAAAGAGCATCTTATAACCTATCTCATGTTAGGATGCTGTGTAAGCTGCTGAAATTTAAAGAAGAAAGCGGCCATTTCCTTTTTTTTTTTCTTTTTCTTTTTTTTCTTTTTTTGGTTTTTTGAGACAGGGTTCCTCTATGTAGCTCTGGCTGTCCTGGAACTCGTAGACCAGGCTGGCCTCGAACTCAGAAATTTGCCTGCCTCTGCCTCCCAAGTGCTGGGATTAAAGGCGTGCTTCACCGTTGCCCAGCAAAGGCAGCCTTTTTATTCTTTGGGAAGGGCAGTGGGAAGAGAAGCTATGTATCAATATAGAATATATGTTCTGCTCGTTGTGGCAGGATAAATCATTTGTGTAATTTTTAAAAAAAGTATATTACAGTACTTTTAGATCATGCACTTTGATAGTCACAATCAGTACCTACACGTGAGGGCTGTAGAGGGCAGGGGTGGATGGGAACGAGCTTTAGTTTACTCTAGGGTCCAGAGTGTGGTGTGACTGACTGCACGGTGTATTTAGGTGGAGGAGAGCGAACACATGGTCCTTGATTTTACTGCTTGGCAGACAGTTTTCATCCAGGGAAGGGGGGGCGACTCAGCTCTCAGTGGTCTGCTCCCAATCTCTGTTCTTTACTTTAAACCATCTACAACCCAAAATGTAACCTTTCACCTCAGTCTGTGGTAAGACGCTTCTAAGTCTCCCATTAGATGGCAAATTATAGAAAAATTGGCCTTGTAAGGTCTTCTGTATGATAGAGCCCATGGTTCCTCAAGGACTTCATGTCCTGTCTTGAATGGAATGACTGCGTTCTCATTGTCAATGGCTCCACAAGGGTGGCTGCATTTGGAGGCTGTAACACACCTGGAGTCCCCTGCATTTGGGAGGGAGCCTGGGGCAGAGGGAGAGGCTAGCTTGGGCTGTATGGCAAGACTGTCTCAAGCAAAAAAAAGAAAAAAAAAGTAAGAATAAGAAAAGACATTCCTACACATTTTGCTGCCTCACGAAGAGCATAAGATAGCAAGAGGAAAATGTTCAATGTAGCTATTTCATTGACCCAAGAAAACCTCAAGCTCTGGGAACATCCCTTTCTAGTAGAACCCACACATCCTTGAGTCTTCTCGGTGGATTCTTGACTAAAAACCCTGGGCAAGCCCTTTCTCTAACAGTGATGCCTTTTGCTTAAGAATAGATTCCCCCCTTTAAGTATAAGCCCGATAAGGCATCCTGCAGTTGATTTAGAGATAGCCAGCAGCTCCCCCACCCCACTTGACAACACAGCAATATAATTTTACCGTTAAAACTTGGCTGACCCAAACATGAACTTTCAAAGAAAACAAGTCATTACTAAAAGGGATTCCATTTCTTCCCCGGGCCTAATTTAAGATGACTTAACAGAATGTTGAAAAAGTTATCTTCCAATGGCCACTTAATTATGGGACAAATAGAGATTTTTGTATTTTGACTTTTAAAATACCCATTTTTTTGTGGGTTTATCTTTCTAGGGTCTTTATACCAAATTAGGAATAATTTATAAGTTATCCACCTGAACATTGTCCTGTGGCTTTTAAGTGTAATTTATGAAAAACTAGTTCCATAAGACTTACTAAGATTTGCTGATATACATCTAAGAATAGCTCTTTGTTCTGTGTGCTTTGATTGTTTTGAGCCAGCAAGTCAAGGGCCTTGGCTTTTAGCAATGAAGCATGCTTTCCCTCCTCTGGACCTCTTCAAACACTTGGGAAATGCTGTCTTAGAGACCTGGGGCAGTTTTGAAGAACACTGCTTAAAGTGACCCAGCCCAGTAAAGAGAACAAAGGATTTTAGAGTCAAACAGCCTAGATTTAAACCCACACTCCAAAGACAGTTGCGATGATTGTATATCTATATCTTTTTCTGTATAGATATACACACATACTACGCACAGGATCTGATCAGTTGTCTAGTATGTGGTAGAAATTGACGAAATGGTAACTTCTGACTTATTGACTATACCACATGGCTTGAGATCCAGGTTCTTGTCTTTATTGAAGTTATCTCTCAAAATAAAATGATCAAATAAATCATTAGTTGCAGACCAAAGCTAGGGCTATGGTTCGCTTCCCCCCCACCC